>NC_142933.1:72187342-72196955 GCF_046866305.1 Octopus bimaculoides
CGCAGCTCTCGAGCTGAAATTAATAAAGGAATGAAAGAAATATATATGTATGTATGTATGTATGTATATATGTATGTTTGTATATGTATGTTTATATTTATTTATGCATGCATGCATGTATGTGGGTATTATGTGGGTATGTATTTGTGTATGTATGTATTGATATACATTGATATAGTTATATATCTACAGTACATGTGCATGTATTGGAAAGAAGATAGAGAACACCATCTAGGAAGCGTGATCTGCGCGACTGTTGTAGGTATAAGTATGTGTCTACTCAGTTCTCACTGCTTCAACATGAATATACTACCGTTAATTTTTAGAGTTAATATCGCAATAAACTAACAGCATACAAACACATATATTCATACATGCATGAATCCATGCACACAAAGATACATATATGTTTATATATGTGTGTGTGTGTGTGTGTGTGTGTGTGTGTGTGTGTGTGTGTGTGTATAAGAATTCCCTTATTCGTTTCAGCCAAGTGGATGCAAACACCGTGGAGCATCACCCTGATTTTGTACTTTTGCATATCATTTTTCTTTGGCTGATTTCTTCAAAGTTGTGGAATTTCTTATCTTCACTCCCGCATGGGCTTCTTGCTTCGTTTGTTGACCCATTTGGTGCTTCAGATCATTTGCAACTGCTGCCCCCATCCGTAGCTAAGTCAAATTGACATTACAGTTGTCTCCGTAAATGGACGATATCAATTATTCTATATTTTATACAGCGTTGTGCAATTCACACAATGTTATGTAACATTTATAATTATTATTCCCTGAATCTACATACATACATACATATGTACATACATGCATATATATATATATATATATATATATATATATATATATATATATATATATATATATATATATATATATCACATATATGTGTGTGTGTATATATATATGTATATATATATATATATATATATATATATATATATATATATATATGTATGTATATGCATATGTATGAGTGTGTGAATGTGTGTATATGTATGCATGCATGTATGTGGGTATATATGTGGGTACATATGTATGTATGTATGTATGTATGTATGTATGCATGTATGTATATATTTTACTCGTATATACTCACACAGTATTTTACTAGTTTCAAATCGAGAGCTGCGGCCATTTATTTCTATGTATTTACTAATCAAGTAAATATACTTATTTATTAACAAAATTTGTGTATTTTAAGTATTTAAATTCATATATTTCTAGTTCCACTCACGCACATTTTTGTGATGCATGAACATGTGAGTGTGGGTGCATGACTGTGTGTATGTATGCATATATATGTATAATATTACAAATAATATATATATATATATATATATATAATATATATATATATATATATATATATATATATATATATATATATATATATATATATATATATGCATATATACATACGTATCTGTACATACACCTATACATATATATGCATTATATATATATATATATATATATATATATATACCCTACTTCACATTGTATACAACATACACTTCCAGCAGTTGTATGAGAAGTGTATTTGATTGTTGTCAAATAAACTAACCTGGAATGCTGCATATTCAACCTAATAGAGTATAGATATAGATTATAAGGAGGTTTACACCTATCTATCTATCTATCTATCTATCTATCTATCTATCTATCTATCTATCTATCCGTCTGTCTGTCTGTCTGTCTGTCTGTCTGCCTGTGTCTATCTGTCTATCTACCTATCTATATACGTTTATACATATAGATGCATGTACCTATATGAATTTTTACGTGCACACACATACACAAGCACGCATCCATACGCTCATACATACACACTCATATGTATCTCTATGTGGCCTGTGTGTTTTCGGTACTCTGTTTATCATTTGCAATGTCCTGTACCCAGATATGCATCTATATATACAGGTAGATGTAGGTATGTACATACATGTACGTATATATGCATATACTCATTTATCATTTGTATCACATATTATATACATATGCAAGCTGTCCTAAAAGTCACTGATGAGTTTCAGTTTTTAATAACTTCCTTGACTTTACAAATAATTGCATGAAATTTTGTTACAATATAACGGACATAATGGAAATTAATATGCATGAGTCAAATTTTGTAACACCACTACATCACATATGAAAATGACATTGCTTAAATGGCAGCCATTTTCGGTTTCGTACGCCCGTGCTCTCTCCAAAACGTGCACCATAACACCCTCATGAATTTCAGACCCACTTCTCTGATTTCTCTATTGATGTTCTCTTCTCTTTCAGTTATACCCACAAGAAAAAAAATCATGGCTAGTCAAGTCTGGGGAACGTGAAGGCCATAGTTCCAGCAAGATGGGGCAAATGGAAGTTATTAAAAATTAAAACCCATCAGTGACTTTGGGACACCCTGTACATATATCTATATAGATGTATGCATAAGCATTCATCTGCGCCCGCGCTCACGTGTATTTACTCATATAAAATGAATATATACTTATATGTATATGTATATATACATATATGCACATTTACATATAAACTTTTATCGCTATATACACGGGTATATACATATTTGCATGAAAATAAATATGTCTGTATGCATGTAGTATATATGTATACATATATATATATATATATATATATATATTTAGGTGCATATATAATTTGTAGGTGTATATGTGAGTGCGTATCTGTGTTTGTATATAAATTGATCGATGAGTTCATATAAAAGTATCTTCACATGCATATATAATATGCAATACCTGTATATATTGCATATGTATTTTTAATAATTTACATTGATGCATGTATCTTTGCATGTACGTATGTATGTTTGTATATTCTTGTGTGTGTGTATATATATATATATATATATATATATATATATATATATATATATATATATATATATATATATATATATATATATGTATGTATATATATATATATATATATATATATATATATATATATGTATGTATATATATATATATATATATATATATATATATATATATATATATATATATATATGTATGTATATATATATATGTATGTATATACATATTTACATATTTCTATGCATATATATATATATATTTATATATATATATATGTATATGCATACATATATACATGCAGAATTTTTTATACATTGAATAGTGTCTATGAATACAAACATATTTAAATGTCATATATATTGTTAGACATTTCTGCAGTCTTGTCCGTCCACAGTAAGTTTTTACTTTTACGTATATATATATATATATATATATATATAAATATATATATATATATATATAAAAGAGAGAGGGAGAGAGAGTGATTGAGAGAGTGATTGGGAGGAAGAGACAGGAATTGAGATAGATACGTGCATATATACTTAATAAATGAAAAATGAAAAAAATGTATTGTAAATAAACAAACGGCGTATAATGTATACTGAGTGTACGACCGAACGAGAGATAGACATAGAAGGTCCCTAATTTTTCATGAGTTATTAACACCAAATATACAGTGCGTGTGTTTTTATTGGCTAAACTGGCAATATGACCATCCCCAAGTACAACAATATATATATATATATATATATATATATATATATATATATATATATATATATATATATATATATATATATATATATATAAATATATATATATATATATATATATAAGAGAGAGGGAGAGAGAGTGATTGAGAGAGTGATTGGGAGGAAGAGACAGGAATTGAGATAGATACGTGCATATATACTTAATAAATGAAAAATGAAAAAAATGTATTGTAAATAAACAAACGGCGTATAATGTATACTGAGTGTACGACCGAACGAGAGATAGACATAGAAGGTCCCTAATTTTTCATGAGTTATAAACTGGATGGTATTACTCAGTTTCGCACCATTAATGATAAAACGGAAGTTGTGGAGAATATTGGGCCGAGAGCAAACCAATATGTATATGCACAAATGTTTCTGTTTATTTGTGACTGTGCGTGTGTGTGTGTGTGTGTGTGTGTGTGTGTGTGTGTGTGTGTGTGTGTGTGTGTGTGTGTTTGTACTTTGGTACTGTGATAGGTTTCGGCCATTATTGGCCCAGACCATTTCTAATTTAATAGCACCACCTGGCAAAGTCATTCAAATCAGGATTCGGACAACATGGCCCACCCAAGTAAAGAGCTATTGCTAACATATCCGGGATTATTATTCGGGATTTCTTGAAGGAATTTGTCCTATGACTTCTTGAACTTTATGGGGTTTGTTTCTGCTTTAATGTGTTTTGGTATAATGTTAAAGTGAGCGGGTCCAGTTGGGGTGAAATAATTGTACCATGTTGTCGTTATGAGATGCGAGTGTGGTTTATGTTGTGGGCGGATAGCACGGGGTCCAAACCTTGGGTGTATGTTAAAGGTGACGCCAACATGATTTGAGCAATGCTGATGGAATATTTTCCACATCATACAAATGATGTAGCGCTCATGGCGAGAATAAAGCTTGAGCGTTTCTAGTCGACCCCAATAGTCAAGGCCTGTCATGCCATCTGTCTATTTTTGTAATTGATTTTTGAGATGCTTCAACTTTCATGATACTTTGTTTCGTGTAGGGAGATTAGAGTAGACAACAGTATTCAAGGTGTGGTCGGACAAAAGTGGAGAAGAAAAGGATAATGGTGTGGATATCTCTCGACTGGAAAGTTCTGAGAATCTAGGAAAACATTTTGCAGCCCATGTCAACTTCGCAGTTTATATGAGCGTCCCAGCTTATGTTGTTGTCTACAATTACTCCCTCTGATGTTCTTGGATGCCATGAGAGTTTAATCTGAAGGAAGTGGGTATGAGAGTTTCAGGGGTATCCTCTTTTTCGAAGTGGATTAACGCAACTCACAGATATATAATTATATAAATATATATATATATGTAGTTATAACTCTATATGTATACTTATATATATATATATATATATATATATATATATATATATATATATATATATATATATATATATATATAGAGAGAGAGAGATAGATAAATGGATATATGCGCATAACGCCGGGGTTAAAACGGGGGTAGCTGATGAAGGAGAATGTTCTCTATGTGGCTTGTGTGTTTTCTCGTCTACGTTTTGTTTGCAATGTCCTGTACCCAGATATGCACCTATACATACAGGTGGATGTCGGTATGCACATACCTGTACGTATATATGCATATACTCATTTACTATTTGTTTATATATATATATATATATATACTTACATATATATACATATATATGTATACCTATATGTACATATATATGTGTATAATTGTATATAAAGGGCATTAACTGTGTAGTAATGCCTCACGCTTCGAGGGACTAAATAAGTCAAAAACTATATATATATGTATGCATATATATGTATATATATATATATATACACACACACACACACACACACACACATATATATATATATATATATATATATATATATATATATATATATATGTATATATGTATATATATATGTAACACACACACATATATACGTTTATAAATATACATGTACATATAATTTATATATACATATACATATATATATATATATATATATATATATATATATATATATATATATATATATAGATAGATAGATAGATAGATATAAACACACATATATCTATATCAATGTATATATGTATCTATATATTAATGGGATCAAACTCCCTTCTCGTGCCATAGTCTGTTAAGATCAGTTTCTGTATTCCCCATCTTGCATCTCTTTATTTTTCAGTTGACTGCTATGTGTGTGTATTTCTGTTCTTGAGAATGTGCGTATGTATGTGTGTGTCTATGTTTTCATACATACATACTGATACGTATATGTCCATTTGGCAGGAAATATATTCTGCTCCATATCCGTTATATGATATCTATTGTAAACGTGTCCTTTTGTATCGCATTAAACGTCTTACTTTTCGCATATTCCTGGACTAGTGTTCAGTAGTTGATACACGAGTGTACATACTCGAGATGGAAATGCATTGTAATTATGCAACTATTTATGTATATATGTATGTATACGTGTATGTACGTGTGTATTTAAGTATACGTCTGTGTATATATGTGCATGTGTATGTGTATGTGTATGTGCGTATGCATGTGTGCATCCATGTATAAATTCATGTGTATATGCGTATATCCATGTGTACATGTGTATCAACATGCTTCTAAAGTTTACGTATATCTATAAATCAATCTATCTATCTATATATCTATCTATCTGTCTGTCTGTCCGTCTGTCTGTCTGTCCGTCTGTCTGTCTGTCCGTCTGTCTGTCTGTCCGTCTGTCTGTCTGTCCGTCTGTCTGTCTCTCTCTAAATATATATATACATATATATATATATATGGTTTTTCATTGCTACACTGGATAAAGCTGTGGAACTTGGATGCTGACATCCCTTTAAGAGGATTTTATATCCTTGATTTAATAAAATTTTCTATATGTGTGTGTGTGTGTGTGTGTGTGTGTGTGTGTGTGCGTATATATATATATATATATATATATATATATATATATATATATATATATGTAAAGTCACTGATATAATCATTAGAGTGATTATATCAATGACTTGCAAATAAAAATGACCATATCGGTAAAATTAATTCTTATGCATATGATTATAAAAGTATAATTATGGTTTTATACTTAAAAATTATATATATATATATATATATATATATATATATATATATATATATATATATATATATATATATATATATATATATATATATATATATATATATATATTTATATATTTATATATACATATATATATATATATGCATATATATATATACATACATATATTTGTAGTATATGTATATACAGCGCTATATATCGATGCATATATAGATATATATTTACTTATTTATATATATGCATTGGTACATATATGTGTGTGAATGCGTCTGTGTGCTTGTGTGTGTGTGTGTGTGTGTGTGTGTGTGTGTGTGCTTGTGTGTGTGTGTGTGTGTGTGTGTGCGTGTGCGTATGCGCGTGTCTGTGTGCGTGTGCGTGTGTGTGTGTGTGTAACTTTACTTATTTCGGTCATTTGACTGCGGCAATGCTGAGGCACTGCCTTCAAGGGTGTTGGTCGAACAAATCGACTCCATATTTTATTCTATTAGACCTAGTACTATCTTATAGGTCTCTTTTGCCGAACCGTTAAGTTACGGTCAAGCAGTGGTGAGGTACAAACACAAACGCAAAGCCACACACACACGCATATAGATATGCCACATATTCCACGGGCTTCTTTCAGTTTCCGTCTCTCAAATCCACTCACAAGGCTTTGGTCGGCCCGAGGCTGCAGCAGAAGAAGACAATTTGCCCAAGGTGCCACACAGGAGGACTGAACCCAGCACCATGTGGTTGGTAAGCAAGCTTCTTACCACACAACCATGCTTATGTTTGTAGGAGTGGCTGTGTGGTAAGTAGCTAGCTTACCAACCACATAGTCCCGGGTTCAGTCCCACTGCGCGGCATCTTGGGCAAGTGTCTTCTACTATAGCCTCGGGCCGACCAAAGCCTTGTGAGTGGATTTGGTAGACGGAAACTGAAAGAAGCCCGTCGTATATATGTATATATATATATATATATGTATGTGTGTGTGTGTATGTTTGTATGTGTGTGTTTGTCCCCCAACATCGCTTGACAACCGATGCTGGTGTGTTTATGTCCCCGTAACTTAGCGGTTCGGCAAAAGAGATCGATAGAATAAGTACTAGGCTTCTAAAGAATAAGTCCTGGGGTCGATTTGCTCGACTAAAAGGCGGTGCTCCAGAATGGCCACAGTCAAAAGACTGAAACAAGTAAAAGAGTGAAAGAGTAAAAGAGTATATCTATTCGTAGTTCCACCTTTTAAGAACTATTTATATCATATCTTCTCAAGCTTCTTAATTCTTGTAAGATAGACAGCATTAAATTTTCTTTGATAAAAACAAAACATATAACATGTTTGGAGAACCTATGGATGGTTGCTTTCGTATAATGGTAGAACGTGTTTCATATTTGCAGAAGTTGTAGGATTGCGTTCCGCGGGCAGGATTCAAATTCTTCCGTACAAGGTGTTTTATTACCCAACATTCTACAAGCTAATATATGTATATATATGTATATATATATATATATATATATATATATATATATATATATATATATATAGCTTTATGCACATCAAATTCCACTATGAAAAGCGATGCGAGATGAACAATTTCTCTGTCTCTTTCCTTCTCTCTCCCTTGATATATATATATATATATATATATACACACACACATATATATATATATATATATATATATATATATATATATATATATATATATATATATATATGGCTGTGCAGTAAGAAGCTTGCTTCCCAGCTACATAATTCCGGGTTCAGTCCCACTGCGTGGCTCCTTGAGAAAGTGTCGTCTATTATAGCCTCGGGCCGACCATAGGCTTGTGAATGGATTCCGTAGACAGAAATTGAAAGGAACTCGTCGTATGTAAATGTGTGTGTGTATGTGTGTATTTGTGTCTACGCTTGTCCCCCACTACCGCATGACGACCGGTGTTGGACTGTTTACGTCCCCGTAACATTAGCGGGTTGGCCTAAGAGTTCAATAAAGATAAGTACCAGGCTTAAAAAGAATAAGTACTGAGGTCGATTCGTTCGACTAAAAATTCTTCGAAGCATTGCCCCAGCATGGCCGCAGTTTAGTGACCAAAACAAGTAGAGGATAAAAGAAAATATGCATATATCAATTGTTCTTATAAAAAGACAATGAGCATTGAGTATTGGTAAACTAGATTTCTTTTTAACTTCTAATATTTCCATGCGTCTAAAATAATCTGAAATTAAATCTGGTTACAAAAACAACAAAACAAAACAAAACAAAAACCAAAAACAAAGCGGTTACTAACCTCTTCCTGACGCCTAATTTTGCCGAATCTATGAAAAAAATGAAATGGCATACTTCTATCTATCTATCTATCTATCTATCTATTTACATTCATTTATATATATATATATATATATATATATATATATATATATAATTCTTTTATTATTTTATCTGTTTCAGTCATTTGACTGCGCCATGCTGGATCACCGCTTTTAGTCGAACAAATAGACCCCAGGACTTATTTTTGTAAACGTAGTACTTATTCCAACCATCTCTTTTACCGAACCGCTAAGTTACGGGTACATAAACTCATCAACATCCGTTGTCAAGCGATAGTGGGGGAGGACAAACACTGACACACAAATACACACACACACACACACACACACACACACACACGCATACACGACGGGCCTCTTTCAGTTTCTGTCTACCAAATCCACTCAGAAGGCTTTAATCGGCCCGTGGGTATTGTAGAAGACACTTGCCCAGGGTGCTACGCTGTGGAACTGAAACCGGAACCATGTGGTTAGGAAGCCATCTTCTTATTACACAGCCACGCCTTACACACACACGCACATGTATATATATATATATATATATATATATATATATACACACACACACACACACACACACACACACACACACACATGTA
>NC_142933.1:72202455-72204955 GCF_046866305.1 Octopus bimaculoides
ACATTCTCACCTTCCCGAGCATGAAACTAATACACCTCCTTGCTGTTTATTCACCTGTCTTCGTCTTTTGTTTTTCTGTAAATTTTAACTATATATATATATTTCGAAACGTAGAGTTAGAATAGAGGCAACTGATGAATAATTCCAAGTGGCTTTCTGTTTTCCTATGTGTTCGTTCCGTTGTCTGTAGTTCATTGTTCTAACGTCCTGTACCCTGATATGCATCTATATACACATGTAGATGAAAGTATATACATATATGTGTGTATACATGCATATATATTTTTTGTATTATATATATATATATATATATATATATATATATATATATATATATATATATATATATATACAGAGAGAGAGAGAGAGAGAGAGAGAGAGAGAGAGAGAGAGAGAGAGAGAGAAAGTCAGATAGGTAGATAGATAGCTAGATGATGGAAATATGTTCACACATCTCTGATATATACCAATAGACATATACATACATGCATACATATATATTTATATACGTGTGTATATCTGCTTAAATATGATTATGTCTTAATTAAATATGCACAATTATACACATATGTACTTGTTTGTATATATGTATGCCATTCACATGTAAAATAATGATATGAAGATTTATAGGCGTGCATTTGTATGCTTGTCTTCGCATATAACAATATAAACGTGAATACAGGTATATACGACTATGTATATAGATAGGCATAGACATACATATACATATAGAAAGGGCTAGGATTCAGGTTTACGGCCTCTCAAAACTGCCTTAAATAAAATTTATAGGTAAATGCTGCCCCAGTTGGTCGCAGCTCTCGAGCTGAAATTAATAAAGGAATGAAAGAAATATATATGTATGTATGTATGTATGTATATATGTATGTTTGTATATGTATGTTTATATTTATTTATGCATGCATGCATGTATGTGGGTATTATGTGGGTATGTATTTGTGTATGTATGTATTGATATACATTGATATAGTTATATATTCTACAGTACATGTGCATGTATTGGAAAGAAGATAGAGAACACCATCTAGGAAGCGTGATCTGCGCGACTGTTGTAGGTATAAGTATGTGTCTACTCAGTTCTCACTGCTTCAACATGAATATACTACCGTTAATTTTTAGAGTTAATATCGCAATAAACTAACAGCATACAAACACATATATTCATACATGCATGAATCCATGCACACAAAGATACATATATGTTTATATATGTGTGTGTGTGTGTGTGTGTGTGTGTGTGTGTGTGTGTGTGTGTGTGTGTATAAGAATTCCCTTATTCGTTTCAGCCAAGTGGATGCAAACACCGTGGAGCATCACCCTGATTTTGTACTTTTGCATATCATTTTTCTTTGGCTGATTTCTTCAAAGTTGTGGAATTTCTTATCTTCACTCCCGCATGGGCTTCTTGCTTCGTTTGTTGACCCATTTGGTGCTTCAGATCATTTGCAACTGCTGCCCCCATCCGTAGCTAAGTCAAATTGACATTACAGTTGTCTCCGTAAATGGACGATATCAATTATTCTATATTTTATACAGCGTTGTGCAATTCACACAATGTTATGTAACATTTATAATTATTATTCCCTGAATCTACATACATACATACATATGTACATACATGCATATATATATATATATATATATATATATATATATATATATATATATATATATATATATATATATATATATATCACATATATGTGTGTGTGTATATATATATGTATATATATATATATATATATATATATATATATATATATATATATGTATGTATATGCATATGTATGAGTGTGTGAATGTGTGTATATGTATGCATGCATGTATGTGGGTATATATGTGGGTACATATGTATGTATGTATGTATGTATGTATGTATGCATGTATGTATATATTTTACTCGTATATACTCACACAGTATTTTACTAGTTTCAAATCGAGAGCTGCGGCCATTTATTTCTATGTATTTACTAATCAAGTAAATATACTTATTTATTAACAAAATTTGTGTATTTTAAGTATTTAAATTCATATATTTCTAGTTCCACTCACGCACATTTTTGTGATGCATGAACATGTGAGTGTGGGTGCATGACTGTGTGTATGTATGCATATATATGTATAATATTACAAATAATATATATATATATATATATATATATATATATATATATATATATATATATATATATATATATATATATATATATATATATATATATATGCATATATACATACGTATCTGTACATACACCTATACATATATATGCATTATATATATATATATATATATATATATATACCCTACTTCACATTGTATACAACATACACTTCCAGCAGTTGTATGAGAAGTGTATTTGATTGTTGTCAAATAAACTAACCTGGAATGCTGCATATTCAACCTAATAGAGTATAGATATAGATTATAAGGAGGTTTACACCTATCTATCTATCTATCTATCTATCTATCTATCTATCTATC
>NC_142933.1:72207455-72212455 GCF_046866305.1 Octopus bimaculoides
TTCAAATCAGGATTCGGACAACATGGCCCACCCAAGTAAAGAGCTATTGCTAACATATCCGGGATTATTATTCGGGATTTCTTGAAGGAATTTGTCCTATGACTTCTTGAACTTTATGGGGTTTGTTTCTGCTTTAATGTGTTTTGGTATAATGTTAAAGTGAGCGGGTCCAGTTGGGGTGAAATAATTGTACCATGTTGTCGTTATGAGATGCGAGTGTGGTTTATGTTGTGGGCGGATAGCACGGGGTCCAAACCTTGGGTGTATGTTAAAGGTGACGCCAACATGATTTGAGCAATGCTGATGGAATATTTTCCACATCATACAAATGATGTAGCGCTCATGGCGAGAATAAAGCTTGAGCGTTTCTAGTCGACCCCAATAGTCAAGGCCTGTCATGCCATCTGTCTATTTTTGTAATTGATTTTTGAGATGCTTCAACTTTCATGATACTTTGTTTCGTGTAGGGAGATTAGAGTAGACAACAGTATTCAAGGTGTGGGTGTGGTCGGACAAAAGTGGAGAAGAAAAGGATAATGGTGTGGATATCTCTCGACTGGAAAGTTCTGAGAATCTAGGAAAAACATTTTGCAGCCCATGTCAACTTCGCAGTTTATATGAGCGTCCCAGCTTATGTTGTTGTCTACAATTACTCCCTCTGATGTTCTTGGATGCCATGAGAGTTTAATCTGAAGGAAGTGGGTATGAGAGTTTCAGGGGTATCCTCTTTTTCGAAGTGGATTAACGCAACTCACAGATATATAATTATATAAATATATATATATATGTAGTTATAACTCTATATGTATACTTATATATATATATATATATATATATATATATATATATATATATATATATATATATATATATATATATATATATATATATATATATATATATATATATATATATATATGAAGAGAGAGAGAGATAGATAAATGGATATATGCGCATAACGCCGGGGTTAAAACGGGGGGTAGCTGATGAAGGAGAATGTTCTCTATGTGGCTTGTGTGTTTTCTCGTCTACGTTTTGTTTGCAATGTCCTGTACCCAGATATGCACCTATACATACAGGTGGATGTCGGTATGCACATACCTGTACGTATATATGCATATACTCATTTACTATTTGTTTATATATATATATATATACTTACATATATATACATATATATGTATACCTATATGTACATATATATGTGTATAATTGTATATAAAGGGCATTAACTGTGTAGTAATGCCTCACGCTTCGAGGGACTAAATAAGTCAAAAACTATATATATATGTATGCATATATATGTATATATATATATATATATACACACACACACACACACACACACATATATATATATATATATATATATATATATATATATATATATATATATATATATATGTATATATGTATATATATATGTAACACACACACATATATACGTTTATAAATATACATGTACATATAATTTATATATACATATACATATATATATATATATATATATATATATATATATATATATATATATATATATATATATATAGATAGATAGATAGATAGATATAAACACACATATATCTATATCAATGTATATATGTATCTATATATTAATGGGATCAAACTCCCTTCTCGTGCCATAGTCTGTTAAGATCAGTTTCTGTATTCCCCATCTTGCATCTCTTTATTTTTCAGTTGACTGCTATGTGTGTGTATTTCTGTTCTTGAGAATGTGCGTATGCATGTGTGTGTCTATGTTTTCATACATACATACTGATACGTATATGTCCATTTGGCAGGAAATATATTCTGCTCCATATCCGTTATATGATATCTATTGTAAACGTGTCCTTTTGTATCGCATTAAACGTCTTACTTTTCGCATATTCCTGGACTAGTGTTCAGTAGTTGATACACGAGTGTACATACTCGAGATGGAAATGCATTGTAATTATGCAACTATTTATGTATATATGTATGTATACGTGTATGTACGTGTGTATTTAAGTATACGTCTGTGTATATATGTGCATGTGTATGTGTATGTGTATGTGCGTATGCATGTGTGCATCCATGTATAAATTCATGTGTATATGCGTATATCCATGTGTACATGTGTATCAACATGCTTCTAAAGTTTACGTATATCTATAAATCAATCTATCTATCTATATATCTATCTATCTGTCTGTCTGTCCGTCTGTCTGTCTGTCTGTCCGTCTGTCTGTCTGTCCGTCTGTCTGTCTCTCTCTAAATATATATATACATATATATATATATATGGTTTTTCATTGCTACACTGGATAAAGCTGTGGAACTTGGATGCTGACATCCCTTTAAGAGGATTTTATATCCTTGATTTAATAAAATTTTCTATATGTGTGTGTGTGTGTGTGTGTGTGTGTGTGTGTGTGTGTGTGTGTGTGTGTGTGTGTGTGTGTGTGTGTGTGTGTGCGTATATATATATATATATATATATATATATGTAAAGTCACTGATATAATCATTAGAGTGATTATATCAATGACTTGCAAATAAAAATGACCATATCGGTAAAATTAATTCTTATGCATATGATTATAAAAGTATAATTATGGTTTTATACTTAAAAATTATATATATATATATATATATATATATATATATATATATATATATATATATATATATATATATATATTTATATATTTATATATACATATATATATATATATGCATATATATATATACATACATATATTTGTAGTATATGTATATACAGCGCTATATATCGATGCATATATAGATATATATTTACTTATTTATATATATGCATTGGTACATATATGTGTGTGAATGCGTCTGTGTGCTTGTGTGTGTGTGGGTGTGTGGGTGTGTGTGTGTGTGCTTGTGTGTGTGTGTGTGTGTGTGTGTGCGTGTGCGTATGCGCGTGTCTGTGTGCGTGTGCGTGTGTGTGTGTGTGTAACTTTACTTATTTCGGTCATTTGACTGCGGCAATGCTGAGGCACTGCCTTCAAGGGTGTTGGTCGAACAAATCGACTCCATATTTTATTCTATTAGACCTAGTACTATCTTATAGGTCTCTTTTGCCGAACCGTTAAGTTACGGTCAAGCAGTGGTGAGGTACAAACACAAACGCAAAGCCACACACACACGCATATAGATATGCCACATATTCCACGGGCTTCTTTCAGTTTCCGTCTCTCAAATCCACTCACAAGGCTTTGGTCGGCCCGAGGCTGCAGCAGAAGAAGACAATTTGCCCAAGGTGCCACACAGGAGGACTGAACCCAGCACCATGTGGTTGGTAAGCAAGCTTCTTACCACACAACCATGCTTATGTTTGTAGGAGTGGCTGTGTGGTAAGTAGCTAGCTTACCAACCACATAGTCCCGGGTTCAGTCCCACTGCGCGGCATCTTGGGCAAGTGTCTTCTACTATAGCCTCGGGCCGACCAAAGCCTTGTGAGTGGATTTGGTAGACGGAAACTGAAAGAAGCCCGTCGTATATATGTATATATATATATATATATGTATGTGTGTGTGTGTATGTTTGTATGTGTGTGTTTGTC
Source organism: Octopus bimaculoides (assembly GCF_046866305.1). NCBI lineage: Eukaryota > Metazoa > Mollusca > Cephalopoda > Octopoda > Octopodidae > Octopus > Octopus bimaculoides. The sequence continues at coordinate 72,211,030 of NC_142933.1, forward strand.
CCCCAACATCGCTTGACAACCGATGCTGGTGTGTTTATGTCCCCGTAACTTAGCGGTTCGGCAAAAGAGATCGATAGAATAAGTACTAGGCTTCTAAAGAATAAGTCCTGGGGTCGATTTGCTCGACTAAAAGGCGGTGCTCCAGAATGGCCACAGTCAAAAGACTGAAACAAGTAAAAGAGTGAAAGAGTAAAAGAGTATATCTATTCGTAGTTCCACCTTTTAAGAACTATTTATATCATATCTTCTCAAGCTTCTTAATTCTTGTAAGATAGACAGCATTAAATTTTCTTTGATAAAAACAAAACATATAACATGTTTGGAGAACCTATGGATGGTTGCTTTCGTATAATGGTAGAACGTGTTTCATATTTGCAGAAGTTGTAGGATTGCGTTCCGCGGGCAGGATTCAAATTCTTCCGTACAAGGTGTTTTATTACCCAACATTCTACAAGCTAATATATGTATATATATGTATATATATATATATATATATATATATATATATATATATATATATATATATATAGCTTTATGCACATCAAATTCCACTATGAAAAGCGATGCGAGATGAACAATTTCTCTGTCTCTTTCCTTCTCTCTCCCTTGATATATATATATATATATATATATATATATATATACACACACATATATATATATATATATATATATATATATATATATATATATATATATATATATATATATATGGCTGTGCAGTAAGAAGCTTGCTTCCCAGCTACATAATTCCGGGTTCAGTCCCACTGCGTGGCTCCTTGAGAAAGTGTCGTCTATTATAGCCTCGGGCCGACCATAGGCTTGTGAATGGATTCCGTAGACAGAAATTGAAAGGAACTCGTCGTATGTAAATGTGTGTGTGTATGTGTGTATTTGTGTCTACGCTTGTCCCCCACTACCGCATGACGACCGGTGTTGGACTGTTTACGTCCCCGTAACATTAGCGGGTTGGCCTAAGAGTTCAATAAAGATAAGTACCAGGCTTAAAAAGAATAAGTACTGAGGTCGATTCGTTCGACTAAAAATTCTTCGAAGCATTGCCCCAGCATGGCCGCAGTTTAGTGACCAAAACAAGTAGAGGATAAAAGAAAATATGCATATATCAATTGTTCTTATAAAAAGACAATGAGCATTGAGTATTGGTAAACTAGATTTCTTTTTAACTTCTAATATTTCCATGCGTCTAAAATAATCTGAAATTAAATCTGGTTACAAAAACAACAAAACAAAACAAAACAAAAACCAAAAACAAAGCGGTTACTAACCTCTTCCTGACGCCTAATTTTGCCGAATCTATGAAAAAAATGAAATGGCATACTTGTATCTATCTATCTATCTATCTATCTATTTACATTCTTTTATATATATATATATATATATATATATATATATATATATATATATA
>NC_142933.1:72217455-72222455 GCF_046866305.1 Octopus bimaculoides
AGATAAACAGTGACAATATAGTTCACAGGCTGAGAAATGTGGGAGCGCCATGACCTCAAGAGTAAGTGACAAATACCCAAAATGTTCAATACCATTCCCTGCATATCTGGTTTCATGCCAGAGTGATCTTCTCCAAGAGATGTGTTTTAACATATGGTAAAGGCTGCTTTATTCCTACTGGTTTGCTAGCACGTCGAGCACCAACCCTGATTTTCTGAGGCCCATGCAGTGCATGTGTGTGTGTGTGTGTGTGTGTGTCTGCAAAGAGATTCTTTCATCTCCGTCTTCGCAATCCATCCACAAGGCTTTGGTCGGCATATGACTGTATTCGATGACACTTGCACAATCTGTCGTGCAGTGGTCCGAACTCATCCTTCCGAATCAAATGGTTTCGGGTTGAGTCCACTACGCGGTACATTGGGCAAGTCTTCGAATATATATATATATATATATATATATATATATATATATATATATATATATATATATATATATATATATATATATATTCTTTTACTTGTTTCAGTCATTTGACTGCGGTCATGCTGGAGCACCGCCTTTAGTCGAATGAAACAACCCCAGGACTTATTCTTTGTAAGCCTATTACTTATTCTATCTATCATTTTGCCGAACCGCTAAGTTACGGACACGTAAATAGACCAACATCGGTTGCCAAGCGATGGTGGGAGGGCAAACACAGACACAGAAATACATATGTACATACATGCATACATATACACATATGTATATATATATATATATATATATATATATATATATATATATATATATATATATATATATGCAAATCTCACCTGCGAACCCATGGAAAACAAACCTCACCCAGCTATTCTGATTATATGTCTGTGCACACGTTTGAATGTGGTGTGTGCCAGAGGGTTTGCAAATCCAATGGGGGTCTTAAAAGACATGTTAGGATCCACAATGAGCAGAACTTACTTGCAGGTATTGGTAGTGCAAATCAGAGGTGCAATCTGTGTGGGTGTTTTTTCAAAACACTGTCTGGTTTAAAAAGCCACATCAGACGCCATGAAAGGGCTAAGGTGTAGGTGCAGGAGTTGGTCAAACTCTGTTTAAGGAGTAGACAACCACCATATATATATATATACATGTATATATATATATATATGCATATATATATATATACATATATATATACGACGGGCTGCTTTCAGTTTCCTCCTACTAAATCCACTCACAAGGCTTTGGTCGGCCCGAGGCTATAGTAGAAGACACATGCCCGCTTGCCCGAGGTACCACGCAATGGGACTGAACCCGGAAGCATGTGGTCAGGAGTCAAGCTTCTTACCACACAGCCACTCCTGCGCCTAAGTAAGTATATATATGTGTGTTTGTGTGTGTGTGTGTGTATACATATACATATATAAATGTATATATATGTATGCGTACACACACACGCACACACACACACATTCACATACACACATATATATATATATATATATATATATATATATGTGTGTAAGTATGTATGTATATATGTATGTATATATTTTTTATGCATGAATATGTATATTGCACTTTACAGAAATATACCTCTTTCTGTTCGTGTGAAGCGAAGTCTGTGTCTGTATGTAAAATGAAATCATTTGGAATTTGAAATTGAATGTTTAATTACTTACATTGAAGATACTCAAATGTATTGCAATGCTCCAGTTACTTAGCTAACAAAAATGCGTTGTTCTTGTAATTCGGAGGGACATCTTAGTCACATTCAGTGATATGCTGAATTAAGGGTATGCGTCCTTATGGAGTGCTTAGCCATTTGCATGTTAATTTCAGGAGCAGTATTCTTTCAACGATTAGATCAACTGGAACGCAAGTCGTCGAAACCGACGCAACGCCAGTTATGCATGACTGTATTGTGGACTTTGGTACTGATTTTCAAGTGGTCAGTTTGTAATTTGCGTGAGATTTGGCTTCCCTTTCCAGTAGTGTCATCTATCCATATAGTAGCTCCCTTGTTACCTTGTCAGAAATATTCTTTATTTTCCTGCCGGGAAGGATTTTAAGATTTAAGAATTGTTTTCTGACGATACTAAACATAGATGGCATTAGTTTGAGATAATATTACTGTATTTACTAATTCCTCCGATGGAGGTCGAATTTGCTTACATCCTTTCGGGGTCGATGAAATACGTACCAGTGGAGCTCTAGGGTTAATATTATAGACATAAACCCTCTCCAAACTTGCTGGCCTTGTGCCAAATTTTGAACAAAATACCTAACAGCATTTCGTCCGCCTTTATGTTCTTAGGTCAAATTCCGCTGAAGTTGGCTTTGCCTTTCACCCTTCCATGGACGATAAAAAAGTATCAGTTCAACAATGGCATCGATGTAATCGACTTATTCTCACCCCTAGATTTCCTGGCCCTGTGCCAAAATTTGAAACCGATATTACTTTACTCACTATTATGTGAAGATGCGTGTCCTAGTGGTTACGATGTGCGGCTGATGGATAAAAAGTCGTGTTCAACACTTGGACTGGTCTCGACGTAGTATTCTTGAGTAAGAATCTGGATTTCATGTCCCCCCCCCCACCCCCCCAGTCTACGCAGCAGCAATGAGTTCTAACCAGAATAGGTCTCTGCTCCACGCTGGGTCGAGTTTGAAGGAACAGAGAGTGTGTCAATGTTTGCTCACGACTTCACAAGCACGTACGACAAATAACGAAAGCATGGCACATGTGAAAATCCCATACTTACGAGTGAGTATGTAACATATATTTTATAAGTAATATAAATTTCTATCAAATAAAAAGGAAAGTGAAGCTGAAAATAATGTGTATATAGCATATAGAGTTAAATTTCATGTTAGATTCAGTTACAGAAGTAACCCTGAAAGCCTCTGTGTTGCCAATTAAAGGTATCTTTTTATCAGATTGAAGAACAATTTTTTTAGATAAGGCGTATAATATACCTAACTAAATTGATACCTATCTACCACTGAGATTTATCATGATTGAGCGAGCTAATATGGGAAGCTACATTTAGTTGATTTGCAAGAAATAGCAACTTAATGTATCACATCGTATATGGAAGACATATTTTATGCATACATAGATATAAATAAGCATGCTCAGAAAAGCCAAAACAGTCGAGGTTGGAATATTTTTGATTACAAGATCAGCTTGATCAGCGATTAACTTTTTAGTGTACAATGTTTCAAAGAGTTCTAAAATCAGAGTTTATATATTACAATTCGTGGAATACAAATGCAACTTTCATTTTTCACAAAGTCCTATACCTCTGGCTTCCCCCAAAGCTTTATATTTTAGAGTGGAAAAACGGGAGTGGGTTGTAGTGACCTCCGTTTTGACCTCCCTGGTTCGTTTTCTTTCTTTTTTCCCCTTTTTTCTAAGAGCATTAGAAATAGAGAGAGAAACTTCAATGAGGGCCGAAACTTGGGGTGTATACTATTTTCAGTCTTTTAAGGAATATAAGGTTCCACCTTATTATTCAGGAAATGACCTCACATGGAGCTAGTATGGCTGAGTGGTGAGAAGATTGCTTCCCAACTACATGGTTTCGGGCTCAGTCCCACTGTATGGCAACTTGGGCAAATGTGTCTTCTACTATACTCCCGAGTCGACCAAAGTCTTGTAAGTGGATTTGGTAGGCGGAAAATGAAAGCAGACAGTCGTCTGTATATGTGTATGTATGCGTGTGTATATAAGTGTGCGTGTGCGTATACATACATACATTCAGACATACATATATATATATATATATATATATACATATACAAGTGCCTGCGTGTGTGTATATGTGTATGTATTTGTGCTTGTGTCAGTCCATCTACGCTTGACAACCGGTGTTGGTTTGTTTACGTCCCCATAATTTAGCCATTCAGCAAATGTGACCGATAGAATAAGTGCCAGATTGTAAATAATGTACCGGGGAGTCGATTTGTTCAACTAAAACCCTTCAAGAAAGTGCTCCAGTATGACGGCGGTCCTATAACTAAAACAAGTAAAAGAATATTTCCAATTTCTGATACATCCAATGGATCATTTTGGGAGAGAATTAGAGAATTTCTAATTTTCGAGTTTTAAATTTTAGGAAAATAATTTAGAATTTTTAATATGTCTAATTAAATTTTTGTAAGGGGAGAATTTGAAAATGTATAGTGCTACAATGTAAAATTCTGGGAAAGAATTTGAGAAGTTTTGATGTTTCTAATAAGTTGGAAAAAAGTTGTGATAATTTAAATTTAACATAGTTGACTTTATCAAGATTGTGCTTTGTTCAAAAGATATAATTGTATGTAAGGTAAATAGAATCTCTAACACAACCGTGTGCATTACAACAGTTACATATAAATAAATATCAGATAAGTGAAGAAAATATTACATAGAAAAATAAATTATTACTACTATCAAAGGATATTTATTAATAAATAAATAACGTTATACCCAGATACACACAAACCACAAATCCGCATGGTCAAATATAGAGGGATACTCGAAAATGGATCGAGAGTTTAATATTCGGTAAATATTAAAGGTGGCTAGCTAGCGGAATCGTTAGCATGCCGGGTGAAATGTCTAGTGGCATTTCGTTCGTCTTTCTGTTCTGAGTTCAAATTCCGCCGAGGTCAAATTCGCCTTTCATTCTTTCGATAAAATAAGTACAAGTTAAACTCTAAGCTCAATGTAATCAACTCAATCTTTCACCCGAACTTGCTGGCCTTGTGCCAGAATTTGAAACCAATATTCAGTCAGCATTCTGAGTGGGGAAAAATTCATAAATCTTCATTCATATATATGGCACATTTAGTTGGCAATTATATTTTACGATTCCGTACTACTACTGTTTACTTCTCGCTCAGTGATTTAATATTGCTTATTTCTCCCTTTTCGCGATCAGCGACAGTTTGTCACTGGAAAAAGCTTATAGTATTTTGCGTGTGGAAGGAGGTTTCATCATTAGTTCATGATCATCACACAATGATGACGG
>NC_142933.1:72227455-72232455 GCF_046866305.1 Octopus bimaculoides
ATGCTATACGCAGGTTGGGTGTGTATGTTAAACGTGTGTGCTTGTGCATGTAAGTGCATATACACAAACGCACACACACGCACACGTACACACAGACATACGTGTATATATACAGATGCACACATACACACACACACACGCGCGTACACAAAGACAAAGAGATTTAATACTCTGTGTGTATAATTAGATATGTGTGTAATATATGAGTGTGTGTATGTATTCGTGCGGGTGTAGGTATATAAATACACATACACACACACAGACACACATGTATATACACAGATGCACACATACACACACACGCGTACACAAAGACAAAGATATTAAATACTCTGTGTATATAATTAGATATGTGTGTAATATATGATTGCGTGCATGTATTCGTGCGTGTGCATGTGTATAAATGCACAGACACACACACATGCACACACTCATTAACATATATATATATATATATATATATATATATATATATATATATATATATATATATATATATATATATATATGTCTGTTTGTGTCTATTTCGTTTAATTTGTGTATTATGTACGTGCATATATCTACAAGCAAATACACACACGCACACATGCACACAAGCGCACATGCATATACATACACGTGCGTGTGTATATGCAGTCGATGATATGTGTGCGATAAATCGATATAGATATAGATGCTTGCACATATATACCTATACGCGATCACCATGCATTTAAAATATTGCATTTCTATTCTTTCTCTCTTTCACACGCGCACTTCTCCCTCTTTCGATACACACACACACACACACACACACACACACACACACATATATATATATATATATATATATATATATATATATATATATATATATATATATATGGGTGAGTGCGCAAATATGGATAGATAGATAGAAAGATAGATAGATAGATAGATAGCCTGATTGACTTTTAGATGGAATGGATAGAGAGTTCAAATATTGATCGCATGGTTTTATATTTATTTCTACAGTAATTACTTTTAAGTAATATTGTTTTCTTAGTTAACAGCATAGGCAGTAATTTTGGTCGGGTTGGGGGAAGTTAGTGAATGCATTGGACATCAGTACTTGGTTGGTATTTTATTTCATTAATCTTCAAGGGAAGAAAGGACAAAGTTGGCACCAGCTGGATTTGAACTCAGAATATACCATTTTCTAACAGTTTTGGTAGCTTTAATTATATTGGTTTCAGAAAGTTTGGAGGAAGTCCAGAACGTTTGGAGGAAGTCCAGAAAGTTTGGAGGAAGTCCAGAAAGTTTGGAGGAAGTCCAGAAAGTTTGGAGGAAGGGATAAGTCGATTACAACTGGTACTTATTTTATCGACTCCGAAAGATGAAAGGCAAAGTAGACCACGGCGGAATCTGAACTCACAACATACGACTTTCTAACAGTCCTGTAAGCTTTAATAATACTGATGACATTGACTCATATTGTTTAGTTGGTAATCATATTATCGACCCCGAAAAGATAAAAACAATGTCCACAACGGCAGAATTTGAACTCAGAACATACGATTTTCTAACAGTTCTGTTAGCTTTAATAATATTATGAAACTTACAATTAACAAAACTAAATATATACATATACAGGCACGGCTGTAAGGATAAGAGGCTCGACTTGTGACCAATTGGTTTCGGCTTCGGTTCCACGCCGTCACTTAAGCAAGTGATTTCTACTATACCCGCCGGAGAACCAATGCTGGATTGTTTACGTCCCTGTAGCTTACCGGTTCGTCAAACGCGACCGTAGAATAAGTGCCAGACTTAACAACTACTAGGGTTGGTTTGTGTGACTAAACCCTCCAAGGTGACGTCTCTACATGGTTGCAAGTCCAGTGATAGAAGGAACTTTAAAAAAAAAACTGTTTTTATCATCTTAGAGCGGCGAGCTGGCACATATGTTAGCACGCCGGGCGAAATGCTTAGCAGTATTTCGTCTGTTTTTACGTTCTGAGTTCAAATTCCACCGAGGTCGACTTTGCCTTTCATCCTCTCGAGGTCGATAAATTTAGTACTAGTTGTGTACTGGGGTCGATCTAATCGACTGGCCTCCTCGCCCAATGTTTCGGACCTTGTGCCTAAAGTAGAAAAGAACTATTAGCACGACGGGAAAATGCTGGGTGGTATTCCTTCCTGCTTTACATTCTGAGTTCAGATTCCACCGAGATCGACTTTGCTTTTAATCCTTCGGACTCGATAAAGTAAGTGTTGGTTGAACACTGGGCCCATATAATCGACTTACTCCTTCTTCCGAAATTTGAAGCATCATGGTTATAGAAGAAAGAATTATCTTGAAGCAGCAATCTGGCATAAACGTTAGAACGTCAAATAAAATGTTAAATGATGTTTCGCTGCTCATTGTGTTCTGAATTAAAGTCATACTGAGGTAAAATCCACCATCCTTGTGTAGTACAGGGATCGAAATAATCGACTAAATCCCTCACTCTAAAATTGAAGGTCGCGTACCCAAATTTGAAACATTTATCCTTTATTTTCTTATCATAACAGTTTATTTGTGCGTGCGTGTCTTCGTGTTTGTCTCATCACATTTTGACAACAGGTGTGGGTTTATTAACGTCCGGCAAAGTTACAGAACCGTAAACAAACCAACAAACCAGAACCGTAAACAAACAAAGCGGTGGTGGGAGACAAACACAACCTACACACACACACACACACACACACACACACTTATACACACACACACACTTATATACACACACACACACACACACTTATACACACACATACACACACACACTTATACACACACATGCACACACAAACACACACTTATATATAGATAAATACATCGGATTTCCATAAAGTTTCTGTCTATCAAATTCCCCCAATAGGCATTGGTCGACTCTCGACTATAGTAAAAGCAAATCGTTTTGAAGCCAATTTCTTAACCACAAAATCATGCCTACACCTACATATGTGCGCGCGCGCGCGTCTATGTGTGTGTGTGTGTGTGTGTGTGTGTGTGTGTGTGTGTGCATAGTTGCGTACGAGGTGCGTTCAAAAAGTATCGGATGTTATTTTTTCCCGCAAAAACTAAAGCCGCGTGAGCAAGATCTTACGGATGGGGGTGACGCTGCCCTTTCTGCACGTGTGGATAAATTTTTGCACCAGTAGGCCGCGTGAGTTCCCTGCTGTCACATCTAGAGTATGGACGTGTAGTGGGCGCACGTCAAATTTTCGTTTTCGCAGAACGCATCGAGCGGAGATATTGCATCAAGTTTCGGCAAAATTTTGGTGATACTCAAGCTCAAAACATCGAGGAGAATCAAAGGGATTTTGGCGATGATACCATGAGCGAAACTCAGATCGAAGGGTAGTACAACTGCTTCAAACATGGCCACACTACAGTGGAGAGCAAGGCACGATCGGGAAGACCATTCACAAGCCGAAACAAGAAGCCGATTGAAAAGGTTCAGCAAATAATCATGGAAGATCGTCGTGTAATAATGCAGAAAATTGCTCATGTAGTGGGAATAAGCACAGGATCAGTGCATTCCATTTTAACGAAGGATTTGTCAAGCAGAGAGTGTCGGCGAAATTTGTATTGTCAGAGCAACAGAAACAACTCCGCATGGAAATCGCTTAGGATATGCTGGACTGTGGGAAACCACGATCCAGATTTATGAAGACTATGATCACTAGTGATGAGGTATCAGTTTATAATTTCTTTTCGAGGTATTTGGTCATCTTGCGTGAAAACGAAAATCCGGTAAGCGCGTATTACACGTATGAACTCTTGGCGCAACAGAAATACTTATAAAACTACTACGTTGGTGCTATTGTTTATACCCGTGATTTGCTATTGTTTATAACTGTGATTCCAAACGTGGGGCATACTGGTGATGACTGGGAAAATTGTGGTGGGGCTTGAGATATAAATTTTTTTTTCATTTTTTTTTTTTAGTAGGACATGGAATTGTGAAAAATCTTTACTTCACAGCAAACATACAACACCTAAACTCAGCCTAGCCAAACCAATCCTTCCAGCCAAGTATACTGAGTGAAGACTGTTTGCTACTGTATATTAATGCCCTAGTGTGAATATTTCTAGAAGGAATAATTATGAAATATTACAGATAAAGTTGGGTTTTTTTTTCCAACCACCGGTGGGACATATATGGGGCAAGTTATAGTGGGCCTGGGCGAAAATAGGTTGGAAAACATTGGTTTGGACCCAACTCTACGCTGATTGCGTAGACCAATGTTTCTCAATCATTTCTTACCTGTGGTTCCCTTTGATTTCTATTTTGCGCTACTGAACCCTCATAACCAGTTGATGTTTAAATCAAATCCTAGTATATTTTTATACCGTATTTTTTTACACATTGATCCAGTTCACTGAGATGTAGAAGTGAGTTGCGACATCACTGGTGTCAAGCTGTATCGGCCTTTGCCTTTCCTTTGGTTGACAATAGTGGCGTGGAGAGTGGTATATATGGGCGTCTGCTGGCCTTCCACAAAAACGACCTTGTCCAGACTTATGCCTGGGAGAGGAATTTTGTAGTTGTAATCCCATGGTCATTCATGATCGAAGCGGGGTATTTTACCCTTTTATATTTTTGTAATTGAATATTATTAGGAATTGTATAAAAGAAATTGTTAAAATACTTTGTGTATTGTAGAAGTACAACTTATTTCTGGCACATAAACTTTCTCAATGAAATCTTATGTGAACCCTACAAGGAATCATATAAGATTTTGTGGTTGAGAAACACTGTTGTAGACTTCTGATAGAAAACATTTCTATTATATTTTTGTAATTAAATACCACTAGGAATTGTATAAAAGAAATTGTTAAAATATTTTGTGCTGATGTAAGAAGTTGTTGTTGGCACTCCGTCGCTTACGACGTCGAGGGTTCCAGTTGATCCGATCAACGGAATAGCCTACTCGTGAAATTACCGTGCAAGTGGCTGAGCACTCCACAGACACGTGTACCCTTAATGTAGTTCTCG
>NC_142933.1:72237455-72239955 GCF_046866305.1 Octopus bimaculoides
TCTTTTCAGTCATCACCTACCAAGTTTACAAAAGTCAATGCGTATTTCTTTGACAAGAATGTGTGATTTAAAGGTAACTCTAGCTATTATTTCTAACAAGCCCTACTCAGCACGTAGAAGCCTCGTCATTTTGGCAATTTGACTGAAATGTATTAACAGTTTAATAACCTCAACACTCACCGTTGCTAGTCATTATATTTCAGATAATGATAGTTTAATTACTAAATTTCATACAACGATAGTTTATTGGTTTCAAATTTTGATACGATGCCAACAGTTTAAAGGGAGAGGATAAGTTGATTAGATCAACATCGGAGTTCAACTTGAGCTTATTTGAGCGATTCTGAAGGAACGAAAAGCAAAGTCTACCTTGGTGGAGCGTGAACTCACAACGAAAAGCACCGGAAGAAATGGCGCCAAGCTTTTTGTTCAACGCGTTAACAGATCTGCCAGCTCCCCGACTTAACACAATAGTTCAGTAATACAACCAAGCGTCATTTGATCGTATATGGTATCTTGCAGCCATGCTATATAGCTATATGTGTGTGCGTGTGTGTCTGTGTGTGTGTATAATATATATATTATATGTATTATACTGTATATATATATACAGTATAATATATATATATGTATATTATACACACACATACACATATATTTTTTTTACATGTTTCAGTCATTTGATTGCAGCCATGCTGAAGCATCACTTTAAGGGTTTTAGTAAAAAAAAATCAACCCCGAGACTTATATTCTGTAAGCCGAGTTCTTAATCTATCGGTCACTTTTGCCGAACCGCTAAGTTACAGGGATATAAATACACACCAACTTCGGTTGTCGAGTGATGGTGGAGAGACAAGCACAGGCACACACACACACACACACACACACACACACACACACACACACACACACACACACACACACACACACACACACATATATATATATATATATATATGTATATATATATATATATTGGGTCATCCCAAAAACAATGTGGTTTTTTAATACTGCTTTTATTTTTCAAAATTAAGATAAACGAACTACTTTTTAAATCTACCATATACTCTCTTTCATGCTCTCCCATCTATTTGGTAGACTTGTAAGGCCCCTCTTCTAAAATTCACTTGTCCGTGACGAAAAATACTCCTCCTGTACTGTTCTGAGCTCGTCTACAGAATTCATATTTTTTCCGTCCAAATGATTTTGAAGACTGCGGAATAAATGATAAATAGATGGGGTAATATCCGACGAACATGGTGGGTGGGGCATCGTTTCCCATTCAAACTGCTCCAGCCTTTGAAATGTCATCCTCGCTGTATGTGGCCGAGCATTATCCTGACGGCAAAACACCTTTCGTCTTCAAACCAAAGAAGGTCATTTTTCTTCTAGTGCTGAATTAAGCCGCTCAAGCTGCTTGCAGATCTCCTTTGATATCGTTTGGTTTTGGTTTAAAAGTTCAAAGTGGAATAAACCTTTCATATCCCACCAAACAGATAACGACACGTTACGTGGGTGAAGACCTTTAGCCTTGAGTTTCTCCTTTCCCTACCCACTGTCTTCCGCGCTTTATAGAGAACCCATTTCTCGTCACCAGTCACTATTCGGTCCATAGAAGGTCCATTCCTGAGACGTGACAGCAAAGAAGAACACATATTCACTCTCTGCGTGCGATTAGACTTCGAAAGTTTATGAGGAAATCGTTGACCCAATTTGCTGAATTTTCCGATGGCATGCAGGTGTTGATGAATGGTTGAATGAGCAAATCCAAGCTTCTCAGCCAGTTCCTCAACAGTTACGATAGGATTCTGTTCCACCGGGGTTTGCAGGACGTTCTCGTCGAGCTCTACAGTTCTTCCATGACGAAGCTCATCTTCTAGGCTGTAGTTTCCAGCTCGGAATTTCTGGAACCACCGTTGACACTGGCTTACGCTTATTATCCGATCCCCATATACTGCATCAATATTCCTCGCACTTTCCGTTGAGTTGTTAACTTTATTGAATTCCCAAAGCAAAATATGCCGAATATGCTCCTTTGTCACTTCCATTATAGTTTTAAAAATAACTGTTAAAATCGAACTGCACTCTTCAAAACTTGTATTAAGAATAAGCCCAAGGTAATCCCTCTACCTGCTTTTATAGCAAGTTGGTGCAGGTAGTTTATCCTGGACCTTTTCGTCTTCTAGTACATGCAATTAAAAAACCGCATTATATATACGACTTCTTTCAGTTTCCGTCAATCAGATCCACTCAGAAGGTTTTGGTCGGCATGAGATTACAGTAGAAGACACTTGTCCAAGGTGCCACGCATTGGAACCGAACCATGTTGTTGGGAAGCAAGCTTCTTAGCACACAGCCACGCCTTATATATATATGTATATATATATTTGACTGCACCGATGCTGCAGCCTCACCTTTAGTCGAACAAATCAACCCCAGGACTTATTCTTTGTAATCCTAGCACTTATTCTATCGGCTTCTTTTGCCAAACCGCTAAATC
>NC_142933.1:72244955-72269955 GCF_046866305.1 Octopus bimaculoides
ACCCAGCACGAGACCGTGTAGACTGATCCTAAGCACTGAAAGCCATGAACTGTATTTGCTAACATGCTGTGATGCGCATAAAGGCAAAAAGTGTGATCGCTTTACTTTTAACTTTGAAGTGACAACAGCATAAATACAGTCGATGAGACCTTAAAAGAACACAGGAAAAAGAAAATGAGAATAATAATCAAGCAAATGCCTATAATATATTCTTTCATTTCTTGTTCGTAACGTTCTGTTTTCAACCCTTAAAAAGTTCAAGTTCCTGCAACAATAATTAGCTTTCAATTATGCATTTATGTATTTATTTGTTTAATTTATGCAATGTTCTCGGATAGTAAGGACTGTTAAGAAAACCGCGAGTAAAGCATGAGTGTTTGTGTATACACATAAACAGATAAACAAATATATAGTTCGTTCTAGTTGCATATATGTTGTATCGGTTTTAATGTACACATACACACACACATACACACACATATATAAACATATACATACATATATGTATGTATGTATATATATATATATACACACACACACACACACACACACACACACACACACACACACACACACACACACACACACACACACACACATATATATATATATATATATATATATATATACACACAGACACACACACACACACATATATATATATATATATATATATACAAGAATAAGGGCAGGGAATCGTCAATTAATAATAGAATTAATAATTAACAATTTTGCCAAGTAGTTCAGTATGAAAAAAACCTTTATCGGTAAAACCATTTATCATCATAAATATACAGGGATTAGCAATTGAGTTGCTTCTCCAACATACTGAAAATTTAGAAATAGCAGTCAAAGAACTACTGATTCTAAACTACAAATTTTTCTCTAAAACGGATGGCGATATTTATGGCACACATAGAACAAAAAACCGGAGGGAAAAGCGTAAACAAAACAAGTCTTTAGTTAATTGGATACGAATCGTTTCATGGTTAAGTGAATGAAAATTTCACTATTCCAATCTTCAGCCCAAATATTCTGATAAATTTGAAAGTGTCTCTAAAAAAATTCACCTTTTAGTAACACACCCACGCCTACAAGTATCCCTACCGGATCAGTTACTCTGCTAGAAATATCCACTAAGTTTCATGTCGCTAGCTACCTTTTCAAATCAAAAGAGGACATGCTGGCTAATGTTGTCCAACACAGAGAAGGTTCTGTTGGCATTCCTTCGGTCATAAGTCTCTTCGACCAGAATACACTTGGAGATTACATAGTTAACAGTTGAAATTGAATAGTTTCAAGCTGTGCTTCTCTACAGAGGTTCATATGACCCTTAGGAATCCATTCAAGATTTCGTTCTTAAAATTTATGTGCAATAAATTGCACAAAACCCAATATATATATTTTTTTCTACAGTTCCTAATATCTAATCATAAAAATATAGTAGGATTTTTTTATATACATCGAATGGCCACGTAGATCCAGTGGAGTAAAATGGGGCACGAAGGGGGTTCATAGGCAAAAAATGATTGAAAAACGCTACCTTAAATCATTACTCTTTCTACAAACACACAATATACTATGGTATATGTATGTATGTATGTATGTATGTATGTATATCTGCATGTATGTATGTTTGTATGTAGATAGATAAATAGATAGATAGATAGATAGATAGATAGATAGCTGCTTTATTTTATTTCCTTCTTTCTTTATTGCCCATCGGGAGCTACACATAGAGGGGACAGACAATGAGAAGGGGATTTAGTCGATTACATCGACCCCAGTGCGCAACTGCTACTTATTTAATCGACCCTGAATGGACGAAAGGCAAAGTCGACCTCGGCGGAATTTGAACTCAGAAAGTAACAGCAGACCAAATACTGCTAAGCATTTCACCCGGCGTGCTAACGATTCTGCCAGCTCGCTGCCCTGCTCCATTATTTTATTGAAGCAGAAAAAAACTTCACAAACTATTTTCTCAGAGTTTCATGTAACTGAGCACCACACAATTGCAAGTTCAACAAACATTTGCATTGTTCTTGAACTCATGACTGCCTGATCGGTTTTGTGCAACTCCGAGTAACAGTCAGTGAAATCTTTTCAGCGTCGTTAAAATATAGTTTTACTCTATATTTAGTATTCGAGTACGTATTTTGCATTTGTATGAGTGTGTTTTTGTGAGTATGTATGTATGTATGTATGTATGTATGTATGTATGTAAGTGTGCACGCACATATACGCACATTTGTCTGCGTATCACTCTATTTATATACCTTTATCTATCTTTGTATATACATAAATATGCATAGATACATACATACATACATATATATATATATATATATATATATATATATATATATATATATATATATATATATATATATATATATATATATACTATTTGTAATTTGTATTTACACCCCTACTTCTGTGGTATTCAACTGCCATACCAGTGAATTGGTTGTTTTACACCTCGTTGAAGGAATCGTTTTTTCTTTCGTTTGTTATACACACACACACACACACACACACACACACACACACACACACACACACACACATATATATATATATATATATATAGTCCCAATGCGTGTCACCTTGGAGAATTATCTTTCGCTAAACCCACAGTCCGACCAAAGCATTTTGAGTGGATTTGATATATATATATATATACACGAATATATTTATGTGTGTGTTTGTGTGTTTGTGTCTGTGTTTATCCCCACCTTCCACTGCTTGACAATCGGTGTTGGTGTGATTACGTCCCAGTTATCTAGCGGTTCGGCAAAAGAGACCGATAAAATAAGTATTAGGCTTACAAAGAATAAGTCCTGGGGTCGATTTGTTCGACTAAAGGCGGTGCTCCAGTATGGCCGCAGTCAAATGACTGAAACAAGTAAAAGAATATATATATATATATATATATATATATATATATATATATTCTTTTATTCTTTTACTCTTTATTTATATATATATAATGGAAGTGTGATATTAGTGTGTTAATGCATTCGCTCAACTCACTCATGCGCACAAACGCAGCTACACAGGTGTTTGTATATCTATCTACATGTATGTTTAACTTTCATAAAACATGTAAATCCGTAAGTGATATCCGTATGTCTAATAATTTTACTAAAAAAAATATCTTTTTTCAACATCAGGTTAACATTACTGACCTCAGACTTCTAGAATAAAACGATAGATTTCCTAATAGGTAAACGCCGCACCTGTGATTTATTTCTACCTCTGACTACATTGCAACTTCGATGTGACGCATTAAAAGTTAATTGTTTCGCAAACTGAATGATATTTTTATTTTCATTTATACTGGAGAGCATTATAGCCGTGTATTAGATTCTGACTTAAGATCAAAGCGGCTTGACCTTAACATGCTATAGTTCGTGTCCTACAAATTAATAAGGTGGGCGATCTAAATTATGATGAATAAACGTTTGTCTTAAATGTACCATTATGTTGTTGCAGTTCTTGTTCAGTGCCATGTCATCTCTGATATTGCAAATCCATTATCATGAGGGTCCAACCATGAACGGTGTATCTAGGACTCGATTATCTAGAGTGCCTGCGCATACATTATTTCAAAGATAGTTGTTTGGTTTGAAAGAATTTTGGCTGCTACTTTTAGCAAGTAGAGCGATTTCATAGAGGCTCTTGTACAGGAACGTTCTTATTCATTGCTGTGGTTGCAAGCCAGCAGCAGAAAAAGTCGTTGATTCATACTTAAACTTTTCCTAACTGAATTTCCTGCGAGTAGATCTTCCATGTCATTCGATTAATTTTCGATACAATTAGTATTTTAGCAATTGTAAGGCGGCTAGTTGGTAGAACCGTTTGCATTCCGGACAAAATTTTAGTCAGCATTTCTTCCGACTTTACATTCTGGGTTCAAATTCCGCCGAGATCGACCTTGCTTTCATTCTTTGGCGATCGATAAAATATGTAGCCGATGAGTACTGGGGCTGTTGTAATGAATTAAACACCTTCCCCCAAAATGACAGGCTTTGTGCCAACAGTAGAAAAAATGCTTTTAAACTATATATATACATATATAGTTTGCCTTATTGTCACCATACCTCTCAATTCCTGCTATCTCTAGCACCGGGTATTCACCACTGTTGATGGACACAAATGGCTTCTAAACGTTCGTTCTGGTGATCCCGTCGTCTGCTAGAAGATGGTAGGGTTTGCAACAAATACCGAGTGCCAATTGCATTGATAACCACCTGAAGGAGGCTCTTACTGGGGTTAAAAACGGTAGTAACATCGTGCAGCCATATTAATGTGGCGATAAACACTACCAAAAAATATATATATATATTACACCCGATCCCTTACACCCTCTCCCACATTCCCCACCCTACCCCACCCTCTACCTACCCACATACCCCAACCTCTGCCTACCCACATACTCCACCTCTACCCCACCCCAGTCTAACCCACACCCCACCCGTGTTTTCCCCAGTCTCGCCTCCCCACCTCCCAACACCATCACACCACACCACGCTACACCATACCACACAACACATCACATCTCAACACACCACCACGCACACACTGACCAATTACCATCCCCACATTTTCACACCTTCACACCTACATATACACACGCATACGTTAAAATCATCAGCATTCTCTCACACACACGCATCTTCGTTTTGGGATCACTACTACTATGCTTATCTCCCCTTCTTCTTGACTCTCCTGTGTGACTCTTCTGTCTGTTATTCGCCATGATAGATCGCTGACCACTACACACATTTTTTTCTCTCTTTGTTTCTTTCCGTGTTCCTTTCTGTAGAAGAGCGTAGGCTCGAAACGTTAAAGACTTTCTCGATACCTGAGCGTTATACTAATACATTTATTTGTTTTCAATACGACCTGTCTTCGTCTGTTGCTTTTTTTGTGAATGTTCCCTATATATATATATATATATAGATCGCTAGCCACTACACATTCTTTTTTTTCTCTCTCCTTGTTTCTTTCTGTGTTCCTTTCGTTTGAAAAGCGCAGGCTCGAAACTTTAAAGACTTTTTCACTTCCCGGTTGTCATACTAATTCATCTGGTTGTTGTCTACACCACCTGTATTCGTCTTTTGTTTTGTTTTGTGAATTCTCTCTCTCTCTCTCTCTCTCTCTCTCTATATATATATATATATATATATATATATATATATATATATATATATATATATATATATATATATATATATATATATATATGTATGTATGTATGTATGTATGTATATACAGGGTGCGCTGGGTAAATTGTCACCATACTATATTTTTAATTTTAGCCATGCGCATTGTTTGTTTCTGATTTTGCCGATTACACTGAATATTAAGCTCAGTGAGTAAAAACAGCACCACGACGCAATTCATTCTGCCAGAAATTTGGAAATGACATGCTGTACTGCTTGGCGTTCGCGCAGGAAGCTCCAATACGAACATTTCCAAGTGTTCGGGTGTCAATTTAAGGACAGTGCAGCGGATTCGGTAAGAGTTGTATGAGTCTAATGATGATTTTGATGGTACGGCAGCTCAAAAAACTCACTCTAATCGTTCTGATAAGAAAAGAACTCCTGAATTTGTTGGTGAGATCCTGGCCATGATTGACAACAATCCCTCCAAGTCAATCAGGTCCATTGTCAGGGACATGGGAGTGTCTGAGTTTCTTATCAGGCAGGTAGTGCATGAAGATGAGACAGGACCAATTTTTACCACAAGCTATCAAAGACAAGAGGAAAGAGCGCGTTACAAAGCTTTTGAACAAGCATCCCCTCCAACCGAACATGCTTTGGTTTTTCTCAGGCGAGAAAAATTTCTGCCGTGTTTCCATAACATGTACCGACAGTCAACAACATGGTGTTTGGAGTGATCATTAGCGATGGCGACATTATGCCTCCATTCTCCTTCCCACACAACTTCAGACTCAGCATGAAGGCCTACATCAAGTGCCTAGAGAAGTTAGTGCTGCCCTAGGTCAAGAAAGTAGCTGCTTGAAAACCCTATGTCTGGCAACAGGACTTTGCACAATTCCACATGAGCAGGAGAACCCAGTTATGGCTGTCAGACAATGCCCTCGATCACAATGCCCCTAACATCTGGCCACCTCACTCCCCAGACTGCAACCCCCTATATTATTATGTGTGGGGCGCAGTTGAGCGAGAGACCAACAAAATTCCTTGTAACATCAAAGATGACCTGAAGGCAAGGGTTATAGCAAAATTTACCAACTTAAACGAGGAAACCGTTTAGAAGAGTTGCAGGAAATCCCAAAGTCATCTGGAAGGCGTGGTTGAAGCCATTGGCGATTTTATTGAATAAATTCACTCTTTAGTATTTCAAAACATTTCTATATAATTTTAGTAAATAAATCTATTAAATGAGACGTCAGTTTCATTATCACTTTTGCGTATTTTAGACGATAATATATTCACCGCACACTGCATATATATATATATATATATCTATCTATCTATCTATATATATATATATATATATATATATATATACATAGAGAGAGAGAGAGAGAGAGAAAGAGAGAGAGAGAGAGAGAGAGAGAGATATGTGTGTGTGTGTGTGTGTGTGTGTGTGTGTGTGTAAGGAAGCTAGGGGCGGAAGTTTGGCAAAACTGTGGAGACTTGGATGGAGGGCCGCGGCGGCGCAATTATTTAAGCCTTCCGTTTAGAGAATGAAATATATATATATATATATATATATATACATATATATATACATACAGATAGATAGATCTTTTTTATCGTTTTATCTCTTACCTGTTTCAGTCATTGAACTGCGGCAATGCTAGGGCATCGCTCTGAAGGGCTTTTTTTTTTTATCCTACTACTTCTTCTATCGAACCCTGTATCTTGCCGAACTACTTAGTTACAAGGACGTAAAGAAACCAACAGCAATTGTTAAACTATTGTGGTGGATAAACACAACGACAGACAGACAGACATACACACATCTACACGGCGGGCTTTTACACCCTCCGTCTTTCTAATTAATTCACAATGTTTTTGTCGGTCGGGGACTATAGAGGAAGACAGTTGACTAAGATGCCACGCAGTGGGAGTGAACCTAGGACCATGTGGTTGCGGTGCAAATGTCTTACCACACAGCCACACCATATATACATATGTATGTGTATGTGTATGTGTATGTGTATGTGTATGTGTATACTCACATGTATGTATATACGAATATGTATATATGCATATACGTGTCTACGTACGTACATACATACATACATACATACATACATGTGTGTATGTTTATATATATATATATATATATATATATATATATATATTTATATACACACACACATACAAATACATAAAAGTTTTATTATGTACATATCATTTCAATATTCTAAGCATAAGTGTTTAAAAGGAATAATTCAAAACTATATATTTTAAACTGACATCAATTATAATAAAGAGCTCCGTACAATGTTTTAATGTTAACATTAATTCTTTTTGTAAGCTGTTCGCTTTTTTAACAAAAGGTTCATTTGTTTAATACTGGAGAGTATTTAATGTTGCAAGTGTCATTTCCTGATGTGTGATTAGTCAGAATGCGGAGATTATTTGAGTTCTAACAGCTTGGCTTTACTGTAACAGCAGTTAACGAAAACAATGTATCTGGGCATATTTTGTTATGAATTACATTACAAAATTACGACACCTGGAGGTCAGTTTTGTCCTTCATTCCACGGGGATCAATAAAATAAGTTCTACTTATAGGCGAATAGATGTCATTTTTACAATTTCCCCTCTCCATTAGAAATAAATATGTTAATTAAATAAAATAGAAAAGGCGGTGAGCTGGCAGAGTCGTAAGCACGTGGAATGGATAGCACCATTTTGTCCGTCTCTACATTCTGAGTTCAAATTCCACCGAGGTCGACTTTGCTCTTCATACTTTCGAGGTGGTTAAAATAAGTACCAGTATGTAATGTACCAGATGTAATTGACTTACCCCAGCACCCGAACTTGCTGACCTTGTGAAGAATTTTGAAATCACTTAAAATATAAATAAAAGTAAAACGCAAAAGGTCTTCGGTTTTATAAGCGAGAATGTTCCCTACCCTCAAAATTGCTGGCTTTGTGCCAAAATGAGCAACAGTCCACTTTGCAACCACGTAGTTTCGAGTCCCACTGCGTGACACCTTGGGCAAGTGTCTCCTAATATAGCCCTGTGTCGACTAAAGCCTTGTGAGTGAATTTGGAGTACGGAAACTATGTGGAAGTCCGCCGAACATACATATACACATGCGTGTATGTGTGTATTTGTCATTGTCACCTACCGCTGTCTGACAACCGGTGCTGGTTTGTTTAGATTCTCATAAAATTAGCGGGTCGGCAAGAGGCCTACACAATAAATACCAGACTTAAGAAGTTGGGTGTTGATTTCTCTGACTAAATCCTTCAAAGTGGTGTAGAGGGGTGGCTGCTTTTCAATGACTGAAATACGAACAATTATAAAGGTGTTAAACTGTCCAATTCGCAGAATCAGTGGAGTAGCGGACAAAATGCTTGGGATATAATACATATTTCTGCACTGTGTTCAATTCCCGAACTTGCTTTCATCTTCTAAGGATCGTGATCTTTATGGACTATGTCCTCCGTGTACATATGTAAGAAATTGCTGTTTATGTATTTATTCATCACCGGTGCTGGATCGGCAGAATCTTTAGAGCGTCGGACAAAATAATTTACAGTGCAAAATACCTTACATTCTGAATGCAAATTTCGCCCAGGTTAACTTTGGTTTTCATTCTTCTAGGTTCAGTTAGTGAAGCACTGGAGCCGATATAATTGACTGTTTTTCGTTACTTTTCCTGTTCTTTCTGTTTTTTCTCAGGACCAATAATCTTTGCGAAGGTTTCCGATATGGCCTATGATTTGCAAAATTAATTTCTTCGACATTATTCTTACTATATCTGGCTACAGAGCCCCTTCTCTCTCTTCCTTTCTTTCTTTTTTCTTTCTTTCTTCCTTCCTTTCTTTTCTTCTTTCTTTTTTTCTGTCTTTCTTTTTTTCTTTGTCTCTCCTTCCATACATACGAACGTGCATGTACGCACGCACACACACTTATATCCACATATGTATACATATAAATATAAACATATAAATATAAACATATAAATATAAACATATAAATATATACGTGTATTTAAATATCTTACTTGTTTCAGTCAATAGACTGCGGCCATGTTGGGACACCGCTTTGAAAAATTGCTTAGTCAAACGAATCGAATCCAGTACTAATGTCTTGATACTTATTCTATCGGATATTTTTGCCGAACCGCTAAATCATGAGAACGTAAACACACCCGCACCAGTTGTTAAGCGGGTGTGTTTACAAAATGTGGTCGGTATAAATACTTTGTATAATGTACACCTGTTTGACGAGATTAGCAGACAAGAATTACGTAGGTATAAGGTAACATGTTTTTGGTAATCTGTCACACCTTTCATCGTATCTTTTGAAATGTACTCTCTCTGTGTGTGTGTGTGTATTTTGTCATATCATCTACACTTACAACTTCCACTGATTTGTAACACATTATTACGTGGCGTGTGAGTGGTTTTGATTTGCAAATACTTGAGAAATTTCCCGTGCTAGTATGTTACTGTAGAGGCTTCCTAAACGGCTTGTGTTCTTCCCTATTCTGTCCATAAATATACTAACTTTTATTTAGTACTGTGCATCCATTTGCAGACATTCATACGTTTTACCAAATACTCATCATCCTGAGTAGTTACCAATCCTTTAGTTTGAATTTCAAACACTGGTTCGGCTAGACACTGTTGGATGTCTCACCTCAGGTTTTCTATTGTTTGTGGGTTTGCTTTTTCCCCTATATATTTCAGGGCTTCTAGTGTCATTTTTAGTCGAGTACATTTGTTTTTGAAAATATCTTGATTGATATGTTATTGCTTGTTCTGTCTTATTGTACCTTTCTCGACATTATTGCTAGCGGGAACTTGCTGCTCTTTTATCAGTCATTATTAGCTGAAAAATAGAGGCGAAAATGAAAAAAGGATGGTTAAATGGCATGTCGTAAAAGTATGAAATCAAACAGTCTAGTTGTGATTCATTTAGAATATCAGAAATTGATCAGTTGAAACTTCTGCTGGTGTCATCAGATGGACATTAACTCTGGTCTTTTGGAGTGCAAACTATTGGAATTTTTTTTTTTTTCGTTGAATATAAATTGCGTTCCTTAACAGTGATGTTACGTGCATGGCTGTTTTCTATTCTCTCTTGCTTGTTGTATATCTGATTGGAAAGTACTGCTTATTTTGAAACTATGTGAATGATCTGGAGAGTGGATAAATGCTTACTGTTTTCATTACCCTGAAAATGGGGGATCATTTTATGTTTACTGTTTGCTACATCGGTGGTGTTTCCTTTCAGGCAGAAATTGTATAAAAGGGTTCTTTCCATTTGCTCACTTAGGGAGAGGAAGCTATACATGAACCAAAATATTCTTCTATAAAAGTGGTTCACACATCCGGTTGACATCACACGGCACATACTTTCTATCTTTGATTATCATTTCCTTTTCAGCTTCTGTTCCATTTATTGATGATCACTAGTCTTCATTCACATATTTGCATGAACAAAATATGAGTCTAATTATACAATAAGTTGCCATCTCCCCACCTAAAAAAAAACACATGTAAATATATGTGCGTGCGTGTTTGTTTTGTGTGTGTGCGTGTGTGTGTGCGTGCGTATGTGTGCGCGCGCGCGATGGACTGGTGTCATGTCCAGTGAATGGGGATATATATGCCTCAAAATCCAGGAAACTGGCTTCATAAGCTTATGCCACAAATCGACATCTGATCCTATTTATATATATATATATATATATATATATATAGACCATGGGCTCTCAACCTCCGGCCACTGCGAACTATTACGAACTTCACTCGACTCCGAACTTTGAACCTTGAACTCACTCGGCTCGTTACTATTTATACTTTACTCGGACCACTCTATCCCTCGCAAGGGGGCTTCGTAACTCTCATCACAACATCTCTTTTGAGATTTCGACTACTGTGAGAAAGTGAAATTTCTTATATTTTAATTTTCTTCTTTCCAACATCTCCTTTTTTAGCTGTTGTATCTTAATTGATGCCCGACTTTTCTTTCCATTGTACTAACAATTCTTGTTTTTTTAAAATATATTTTTCGTTTAGGTATTACTTCCAGATATTCAGTCTAGTTTCGTTTTCTGAAGCTAGTTCTACGGGGTTCAATATCTCTCGGTGCTGGCACTTCAAACATATCACAGAAGACTTCCCTTGATATTACTCTTCCTTCTTTTGTATGTCTCATCTTTAACTGGTTAAGGTGTCTCTCATGTTCCGTACGTTGTCTTTTAATTAAATACATCATAATACCTAATCTTTTGATTACACAGCCATTCTCCCAATCTTCTTTATTCCTAAATGTTTTGTAATATTTCTTGTACTTCCATCAACTATATATTTTGTTCTTTCTTCAACTGTATTTTTTCCTGACAATAATTTATCGAAGATCGATTTTATTTCGCGCGCAAACATTAACGCTGCTAATGACTTTCCTGAATTAGTATTTGGCGTTATTCTCTATACTCTCAAAAATTTCGTTAGTGCCTAGCTTTTCTTAGAACTCTTTTGAACGTGTCGACAAATCTTTCCGCCTGCCCGATTGACCTCGGGTGGTAGGGAGGAGTATAGATGTGCTTTATGGCATGTATTTTTCAGAAATTTCTTAATTCATATTCAGTTGTGATCTCTTATCTGAAACACATTTAGTGACAATTATAATTCTCCTTTTTAGTGAAACATTGCAAATTATTGTTTATATATATGTGTGTGTATGTATATATACACACACACATACATATATATAATCATACAAATATATACATACGTATATGTGTATATTATATATATAAGTATATATACATATATATACTTATATATCAAGTGTCAGACAATTTTCCTAGAAAATCCATGAATAAACCATTACATGGAACATCGACCTGTTAAATGTAACACCCGTATGTCCCGGAATTCACAGCCTATCTTTATGAAAAGAAAGCGAGTATATCGTATATATATTTCTGTATGTATGTTTGTGCGTGTTCAATACTGTATGTACATGCATAGGTCAAATAATTTTTAAAAAGGTATGTAGAATTACATGCAGAAAAATACTTATGTATATACCCACTTGCGTGAAACTCTCTCTCTCTCTCTCTCTCTCTCTCTCTCTCTCTCTCTCTCTCTCTCTCTCTCTCTCTCTCTCTCTCACACACACACACACACACACACACACACACACACACACAAACATACACACGCGCGCGCACACGCACACTATACTGTGTTAATTTACATTCTAGTGAGATTAGTCTTCAATAGACTTTGTGCCAAACTCCTAGACTAGTTCACCAATCAAATTAAGATACGTGTACATAAATTAGTTACGTATGTTGACCTAACCGATCGACATATATTAGAAATCGGTTTTCAGATCCACTAAATTGATAAATAGACTTGTCGGGAGGCCAAGAATAAAAGGTCTACTTTCTACCTTCTACGAAACACTCTATAACATAACATGATCATATTCTTTTAGTGTGCTTAACATTCTTGCACTTTCTTTACTCTTTGACCAAAAGACCTTCTAAAGTTACTGGCTTACATAGTATGTCACGTACATACAACTTTTTATTTCGAGGGATCGTATTTATAAACTCCGGCAGCTTATATTCTATTCGTACACAAAGTATATTCTCGATCACATGAAGAGTCGAAAATACTTGTGCATGATAACATGAATACAAAAAAAAAATATAATTCATATCGGAGACGCCATAGAGAAGCATACAAATTCCATCCAAACAACGGTATTCTAAGTGACTTCGGTTTCTGGTTGGAAGCTGTTTGCATTACATATGTTGCTGAAACACACAGAAAAAAATGACCACATCAGAGGTCTATTTCACTACGATATAAAACCTTGTGCCTAGTGTAAATAAACAAATATTAGCAGTCGATAGCTACGGTCAATAATAACAGAGGGACGTATGGTTCAGTATGAATGTGTGCGTATGTGGGATGGTGAGAAAGAAAGAAAAGAGAAATGGAGAAAGTGATAGAAAGAGGGAGAAAGCGGGTGAAATAGCTATGGGTCCACACTGATACACTGGTATAGATTGCAATTCAGCCTTAAAAGTACACAAAATTGTTAGGCAGAATGGAGCATCACTTATTCAAAGCTAAGCTAACGTTACTCGCTACTCGCTACCTGGAGATTCTTTTCGCTCCTGAAAAGGAACGAACATTTCAGAATAATGACTATCACAGATTCTGCGTGGCTGTATGGGAAGACGTTTGCTTCTTAATTGCTGCATGGCTTCTTGGGCAATTGTCTTCTACTATAACCTCGGGTCAACCAAAGCCTTGTGAGTGGATTTGGGAGACGGAAACTGAAAGAGGCTTGTAGTGTGTGTGTGTGTGTGTGTGTGTGTGTGTGTTTGATCCCACCATGGGTTAACAATTGGTGTTCGTGTGTTTGCGTCCCCGTAACTTAGCAGTTCGGCAAAAGATTCCAATAGACTGAGCACCAGGCTTAAAAGAAAAAGAAAACAAGTAATGGTGATGCTCCAGTATGGCTGCTATCTATTGATTGAAACAAGCAAAAGATGTATATATATATATATATATATAAGCAATAATAAATCTCTGAACGAGGTATAAACAGTAGCTGCACTACAACGTGAAGTATATTTGCCACTTAAATACGGCTAACCACAAAGGGTGAATGCTACTGTAGCTTGTAGCACTAGGAGAACACCTTCTCCACCTGCCTATTGACACACTTTCTGTGCCCTCTCAGTATTTGCAAAGGGAAATCATCCTTCCCATCGTCGACCTGACGTGATACGCACGGACCCGAGTTTCTGGGTAGTTACCTTTCGTCAGCGCACGACAATCACCGGTCTTCGATGCGAAGGAATCCCGATGCAAATACATATATATCCTTTTTCCAGTGACGAAAAATCACTGATCTCCCTTAGTGGTTAGCCGCATTTAAGTGGCAAATATACTTCACGTTGTCATGCAGCTACTGTTTATACTTCGTTCAGAGATTTATTATTGCTTGTTTACACTTTTTCGAGATCAGTGAATTTTCGTTACTGGAAAAAGGATGTATTTGCATTGGGACCCCTTCGCATCGAAGACAGGTGATTGTCGTGCTCTGACGAAAGGTAAATACCCAGAAACTCGGGTTCGTGCATATCACGTCAGGTCGACGATGGGAAGGATAACTTCCCTTTGCAAATACTGATACGGCATAGAAAGTGTGTCAATAGCCAGCTGGAGAATGTGTTCTCCTGGGGCTACAAGCTACAGTAGCATTCACCCTTAGTGGTTAGCCGCATTTAAGTAGCAAATATACTTCATTTTATATATATATATAATACAGAATGGGAGAAGGATACAAAACACCCAGACAGTTAGGTGATACAAGAAAGGGTCAAAACATCCAGATAGACGATACAAAGAGAACACGGACAGGTCATTCGGAGTTTTCTTTCTTCAGTCGAGATCCGGATTATCCTTGCAATTTCGGCTGGTTATTCTCGATATTGCTCCAAACTGGCAAGCCCCAAGGAAAACTAAGCTAAGATCATTAGATTCCTTGGAAGAAAGCAACGAATGTATACAAAAACAAGGACGGAAAAAAACGAACAATGTTACACAAATACTGTAGGAATAATAACGGGACATAACAACAGATGTCTTTGGACTAAGGACGAATAAAATTAAGCTGGCGTATATATATAGTCCTTCATTCATTCGGTTCTCATTGTGACTTGTGGCACTTGAAGCGGCAGGAAGATCATTCCACCTGCTAAGATTGAAAGCGTCCTTGAGAGCTTGTTAACTAGACTCTATTGTTAACTCTCTGCTTTTAAGATCTTTTATTATTCTCTGCCACGTTTCTTTTGGTCGGCCACGTCTTCTTTTATCTTGTGAAACCCATTGCAAAGCAATCCTGGTAGTTGAGTTCGGTTTATAGCGAATAACTCAACCCAGCCATTTCCATCTCCTTGCTTCAATAGTTTCTTTTATTGGTTTCACGTTAGCCTTGGTGTGTAGTCGGCTAGTCGAGGTCATATTCGGCCAGTAGACCTTCAAACTTTTTCGTAAACATTTATTTTGAAGCACTTCCAATTTCTTTTCAATACTTTTGGTTGTTTTCCAACATTCGGATCCATAGAGGAGGCTGCTATGTATGTTGCTTTCGTAAAATCGTATTTTGGTCCTCTTGCTGAGTATTGATGATTTCCATATTGAGTTTAACATACCGAATGATATATATATATATATATATATATATATATATATATATCGTCCTGAGATTTAATATAACATATCTCTCTCTTTTATAAATAGATATATATACATGTATGCATGTATATATGTACGTGTAATGAGGTATATGTATACATACAGATATAAATAATGTTTCATGGTTTTCTATTACTTTGAGTAAACAATTTCTTATTTCTGTGCTTTATTTTAAGACCGAGTTGGACGCTCTGTACATTTCATCTGGGATTTCACAAATCTAATATGGTATAATGTATTCAGTTTGAATGTTTGTGTCAGATATATTGATACATCAATAACAGCACTAACAACAATATAACAACAGCAACAACAACAATAATAATAATAACGGTTTCAAATTTTGCCACATGGGCAGACATTTTGTGGAAGAGGATGAGTCGATTAGATCGAATCCAGTGTTCAACTGGTACTTATTTTATCGACCCCGAAAAGATGAAAGGTAAAGTCGTCCTCGGTGGCATTTGAACTCAGAACGTAACGACGGACGAAATACCGCTAAGCATTTCGTCCGGTGCGCTAACGATTTTGCCAGCTTGCCACCTTAAGTAATACTAATACTAACACTAATAATAATAAGTGTTTCTACTAAAGGCACAAGGCCTGCAATTTGTGGGGAGGAAGTCGATCACATCGACCCTAGCACTTGGCTGGTATTTATTTTATCAACTGCGAAAAGATGAAAGGTAAAGTTGAACTCGCCGCCTTAGTAGTAGTAGTAGTAGTAGTAGTAGTAGTAGTAGTAGTAGTAGTAGTAAGAAGAAGAAGAAGAAGAAGAAGAAGAAGAAGAAGAAATTGGAATTAACATGAGAGTAGAATATGCTCCAGAAACTGCTCTATTGGGGACAGCCTGGATTTTGAAATTGGCATTTGGGTATTATGTATCGTAGGAAGAGACCCAGTGAGGCCTTTGACAACAGATTGGTGTCTGCTGTTACAGAATTAACCGGGGCAAGTAAAATCGAGAGCTCTACGAAGTAAAATACAAATAATACTTTCTATTATAGACACAAGGCTTGTCAATAACATCAACCCCAGTTACTTTATCGATGCGGAACAGATGAAAAGCAAAGTCAACCTCAATGAAATTTGAATTCGAAACATGAAGATGGACAAAATGCTGTTAAGCATTTTGAACGCTGCGCTCTAATGATTCGGCCAGCTAACGTTTCCTTTATTTGAGCAAGGGCTACAAAGAAGAAAATATTATACAAAGAGCAGGGTAGAGTACAACAACAGTGGGAAATCACATAGAAAAGCTTGTAAACCAGAAGGTAACAAAAATAAGAGCGATACGAAAGGAAATTTCCAATTTAGAGAAACATGGAGTTAATCAAAGAATCCCATACGTCCTGGATCAGCTTCACTACCTGGAGTAAGTGAACTGTCTAAGGTATAATTTTCCAGTCTACATGTGCATGCTTAGAGCAGACTCGTTCATTCGAGCTATATTTAGCATTCTCACCCACCTTTCAACAAATTTACTACAGAACAAAGAGCCAAAACAAATATTGGATGCCATCCGGTCCGGTAAATTAGAATTTCCCCAAATCACCGCCATGGATTTCGTCAGTTTAGCACCATAATATATTTGTATTATATAGAGATTAAAATCATACATGCGTGAGTATGTATGTATGTATGTATATATTATATTATATTATATTATAGCAATAAGAAAATGGAGGGGAATATGAGGTACTCCTCAGCTTACAGACACTGTATTCCATTGATTAATCTGTTTATTTTATGACCAAATAATTAATAAAAATACAAAATAAAAAAATAAAAATATATAAATATAAGGCATATAAAAACATACAAAAAGTATACAAAATGTATATAAAAAACAGCTGTAAGATTTTGTCCCTTCTCCAATTGGTAGATGTCCGTTAAAATTGAAATCTTAATTGTTGATATGACATGGTATGTCATAAGTGTCTGTATACTGTCTTTTTTTATATTTTTGTTATAAAATAAACAGATTAATCAACGGAATACAGTGTCTGCAAGTTGATGAGTACCTCATATTTCCCTCCATTTTCTTATTGCTATATACATTTAGGGTTAAAAAAAACACTTTTACCCGCACCCACTTCTTGCACTTGGTATAACACTAGAGTAACAATAATTGGGTACCCTCCCAGCAGTATATTGGATAGATACTATCCCTTAGTGGGTTGGATTCTCAACCCCTAACTCTCTTGGACTATATTATATTATATATATATATAACATATTTGTGTGTGTATTATACATATATATAATATATGTGCATTATATATATATATATATATATATATATATATATATATATATATATATATATATATATATATATATATATATATATATATATATATATATATATATATATATATATATATATATATATATATATATATATATATATATATATATATATATATATATATATATATATATATATATATATATATATATATATATATATATATATATATATATATATATATATATAGGAGTGGCTGTGTGGTAAGTAGCTTGCTTACCAGCCACATAGTTCCGGGTTCAGTCCCACTGCGTGGCATCTTGTGCAAGTGTCTTCTACTATAGCCTCGGGCCGACCAAAGCCTTGTGAGTGGATTTGGTAGACGGAAACTGAAAGAAGCCCGTCGTATATATGTATATGTATATATATATTTGTGTGTGTTTGTGTGTCTGTGTCCCCCCAACATCGCTTGACAACCGATGCTGGTGTGTTTATGTCCCCGTCACCAAGCGGTTCGGCGAAAGAGACCGATAGAATAAGTACTAGGCTTACAAAGAATGGGTCCTGGGGTCGATTTGCTCGACTAGGGGCGGTGCTCCAGAATGGCCACAGTCAAATGACTGAAACAAATAAAAGAGTAAAAAGAGAATATATATATATATATTATGCATATATACATATGTATATTTATCTTTGTTTGTATGCCTGTATGTGTGCATGTTTGTTTGAATGTGTGTATGTGTGTGTGAGAAAGAGAAAGACAGAGAGAGATCCAGGTCTATTGATTTCATTTATAACAAATACAAATCGCTATGGTTAATTATTTTAATTAATTTCCTTACAATTAGATTTATTTTTGTTTTTGCGTCACCAATTTCTGCACATATTTCCATAACATTTTAGTCTTAATTAATTTAGAATTTAAAGTTTGAAAATATCTTACTGAAACACATGAAACACTTCGAGATGTTATGGTCTTGTAACTAAAATTAAATTACTTCTTTGAAACAAAGATTTGTTTAGATATTAATAATGGTTAATTAGTTCTATAATACCAATGTTGTTATAACTGAAATGAATAAACCTAGACCAATATATCACATACATGCATGTACACACACACACACACACACACACACACACACACACACACACACACACACACACACACACACACACACACACACATATATATATATATATATACATACATACATACAATCACCTATCTATTTAAATTTCCCCAAACTCAAACAATTTTCTTTTTTTCACCATCATTTATCAATTCTATTAGACATATATGGAATGGAACATTACTCGTAATACACACACACGCACACACACACACGCGCATAGGCATATATATATATATATATATATATATATATATATATATATATATACACACACATGTATGTATGTATGTTCGATGTATGTTTGTATGTATATACAGAAGCACTAATTTGTGTGTGTGTATCTATCTATCTATATATATATATATATATATATATACAATCTGGATTAAAAAATACCTTATAGCGTGCTTTCTAAAGCAGGACGCTATTAAAATCGGATAAATACTATTTAGATGCCGGCTAAATAAATATTTACCCGATTTTCTAAAATGTCCTCAGCCTCCTTCGTCCGTGAACTCCTTTATTGTCTGTAGAATACTGACACACGCGGCGCTTATAAGTTTGTTTACAATATATATATATATGTGTGTGTGTGTGTGTGTGTGTGTGTGTGTGTGTGTGTGTGTGTGTGTATAATATGTGTGTGTGTGTATACATACATACACAGAAGAAGAGAAAAAGAGAGAGATAGAGAAAGGGAGGGATAGAGAGAGAGAAAAGAGAGTAGAATCTGCTTAATTCCATACTGCCAAGAAAATACAGCCACTTTTGGTGAAGGTGAGATAAATTTTTTCCGATATATTTTGAAAAAAAAAAATGGAGAAGTTAAGTATACATGTAAACATTCATTTGAATCTGAGATGTTTTAAGATATCCGGAAGTTTGTTTTCATGATGAAATAGATTGACAGTAGTCAATCCCGACATTTGACATCTGTTGTTTCCAAATAACCAATATCTAAAATGTCCAATGTTATCTTTTCTTGTAATTTAAATGAATTCCATTTAATTGAAGACTGTCGATGTTGAAATTCTGATGTTATTTTCATCTTGTTTTTAATTGGAAATAGAAATCTTTAATCTATGGATTTGACGTAGAATTTAGGAATCTAGTGTAAAACTTGAGAAGTGTAAAACATGCAAAGTGATCACTAGCCTTTTGTTTTCTTTCTCCCAACTGAGAAATCTTAATGTATTTAGGACGTTTGCACTTATGTTGTTGTTGGCACACCATCGCTTACGACGTCAAGGGTTCCAGTTGTTCCGATCAACGGAACAGCCTGCTCGTGAAATTAACGTGCAAGTGGCTGAGCACTTCACAGACACGTGTACCCTTAATGTAGTTCTCGGGGATATTCAGTGAGACACAGTGTGACAAGGCTGACCCTTTGAAATACAGGTACAACAGAAACAAGAAGAATGAGAGAAAGTTGTGGTGAAAGAGTACAGCAGGGTTCGCCACCATACCCTGCCGGAGCCTCGTAGAGCTTTAGGTGTTTTCGCTCAATAAACACTGATAACGCCCGGTCTGGGAGTCGAAACCGCGATCCTATGACCGCGAGTCCGCTTCCCTAACCACTGGGCCATTGCGCCTCCTTGCACATATGAGTTAATAAACAAAAATCTATTTGAATTATCTATTTCACGTTACAGGTTTAGTCCCAATGGGTGGCACTTTGGGCATGTATCTTCTATTATATCCTCAGCTCGACCTAAGCGTATTGAGTGAATTTGGTCGACGGAAACTGTAGGAAGTCCATCGTACACACACACACACACACACACAGCATGACCGCAGTCAAATGACTGAAACAAGAACTATATTAGGTAATATTCTACAATTATTTGTTACCTTGATACGTATTCAGTAACAGTGGCATTGGCAATAGATGTACTAGGTTAATGTTTCCTCCGGCAGCATTTTGTATTGTTCACGCAAAAAGTATCTGGTTGCGGGAAGATTGTAAATTGAAGTCATTTGTAGGCAGTTACTGATTATGCGTAATGTCTTCAAGAGAAATGAGATACAGTCGTCATTGTGAGTGTGTATGTGTGTATGTGTGTGTGTGTGTGTGTGTGTGTGTGTGTGTGTGTGTGTGTGTTTGTGTGTGTGAACTTTGGTATTTGTCCTCCCGTCACAGTTTAACAACCGGTGTTGGTTTGTTTACGCCCTCGTAACATAGCAGTTTCGGCAAAAAAAAACAAACAGAATAAGTACCAGGCTTTAAAAATGTATGTACCGGGATCAATTTGTTCTACTAAGCCAGTGGCTCTCAACTGAGGTCCATATGGCCCTTGAGGGTCCATATAAGATTATATTGTTAAAATTTGTCCAATAAATTACTTATACTTGTACAGTACACAAAATATTTTAATTTCTTTTATACTATTCCGAATAATATTTAATTATATAAATACAGTAGGATGAGGTTTTTTTTATACACTTCGAATGACTATGGAGGCACAGGAGAGTAAAACAGGAATCAAAGTGTCCATAACTAAAACATGATGTAGAACCACTGGCCACAGACGAAGATTGAAATAAGTAAGAGAAAATATAATGCTTGGGTTCTCCAGACAAGAACAAAGGAAATTAATCCCCACTCTCTAGACAGAACACATTAGCCATACTGTGAACTATTGTAAAACGTTGCAGGGATTTGAGGACCCATTGAGTTTTCTGCGTAGAACACATACGCACAGTCATATGAACGCATATTATTCACGCACACGCGCGGTGACGTATATGCGTACACATAAATTAATTTACATATTCACTAACCGCAAGATATGTGACTTAAACGAAAGAGGTGTGTCACTTTGTTAGTAACTCGCTGGAATTCTGCATCAAATAAATTCCGAGGGTGTGTGTGTGTGTACGCACACACACCCTTGGGCAAGTGTCTTCTACTATAGCTTTGTAACTGGATTTGGTAGACCGAAACTGAAAGAAGCTCGTCGTATATATATACATACATATATATATATATATACGTGTGTGTGTGTGTGTGTGTGTGTTTGGTATGTTTGTGTGTCTGTGTTTGTCCCCCAACATCGCTTGACAACCGATGCTGGTGTGTTTACGTCCTCGTAACTTAACCATTCGGCAAAAGTAACCGATAGAATAAGTACTAGGCTTACAAGGAATAAGTCTTGGGTTCGATTTGTTCGACTAAAAGCGGTGCTCCAGCATGGCCGCAGTCAAATGACTGAAACAAATAAAAGAGTATATATGCACACATGGCAGAAGTAAATAGACACATTTTAATAATTAAAATTAATTTAAATTTGAATTTATACATTCAAGTTAATCAATTGTTATAATGGGAATATTTTATATTTAGTAGACATGCCCTTTGTATTTTTCAATACAAGGATCCTATTAGGTATGTTACTGATCAGATGAAAAATATTTTCTAGCGGAATTTCTTGCCAAGTTACATGCAGTAATCTCAAAAGATCTGACTTTGAAGATGCTTTCTTGTTCCTTTTATGAAGTATCTTGTCTATTATGTCCCAGAGGTGTTCAACAGGGTTCATATCTGGTAACTGGCTTGGCCATGGAAGCTTTTTAATGCCATTCTTATTCAACAAACTTTCGATCATTTTAGCCGTGTGACAAGGAGCCTTATCCTTTATAAATAGTCTTCTTTAATCATTTCACCACTGAAGAAGGTTGGTGTGATATGGACACATATTTATCAGAGTTTATGTTTCCCTTACTCTCCACCGGCTCTGATCAACCATTGCTCCAAATTGCTCCCTAAGACCAACACAGAATAGCTGCCGTGCTTCATTGATGGCTGCAATCTTTTCACATGAAATTCCTAATCACAGAGTGTCCAGATCCACACTCGACCACTCTCAGGAAATACAGCAAATATGGACTCATAAGAGAATATGACAGTGTCCTAAAATTCTAGTGACCTCTCCACCATCTCACTGGCCCAATCTTTTCTCCGCTTGATATTGGCTGGTCGAGGAAGTGGCTTCCTTTTTGCTGCTCTGCCATAGTAACCAACTTCATGGAGATACCTGACAGCTGTTCTGAGACTGACATCAACTTGCTCTGCTATGTCAGAGGCCTTGCAACGAGGATTATCCTCCATACTTCTCTTAGCAAAGAGGAGGGTCCTGTCAGCAAAGAGAAGAGTCTCCGGTGAATTGCTCAATCACTCTATTAACTGTAGAAAGAGGGATTCCAAGGTTTTCTGCGATTTTACGCTATGTTCACCTTCAGAATGACCCACAGTACGGCCTCTTTGAAATTCAGACAGTTCCAAGGCTTCTTTTGTACATGGTATGGTTAAACAGTCACATATAGAACCTGAAACATAAAAATGTCAATTGATAAAAATTTAAACCTTTACAAGTTAGAATAAATATAAAACAATGTTTTATGGGGAGTCTACTTACTTCTCATGCCTGTGTGTGTATATGTATATACATACTCACAACTATGCTTTCACACAGGTATACAGGCGTAAATACATGCTTACAATCTGAAGCGTGTACAAGAACTTGAGTGAATCAATTGAATATATTTAGGTGAATCGTGTTCTCACGGTGAGCATTGCTTATAAGTGAGTATAAAAGCCAAAACCTTTGTACATCTTAATATTAAATACAGTTTGGTTGATTGTTCTAGAAGCTACGAGTTTAAATCAGGCATAGAAAACCTTTTTCGAGTAGCGAGCCGCATGAGATATGGCTCATCATCAGACGGAGAGCATAACTAAAAAATTTCAGGGTAATTTTTCGTTGGTGTGTCATTCAGAAAGTCCCACGGGCCACAGTATGTCTATGACTGCTATACAGCATAGTGTATATGTTATGCATATTTGTAAAACGTAGTAAAAGTTCTTTTACATTTAATCAATTTAGGATTTGTTCAGCATAAATTAAATTGCAATCCATTGTAATTGCTACCAGCGCAAAATGAATACAAAAGACAGTCGTGAAGAAAAATTGTAAAAATGAATGAATAGTTGTTCAATCCCCCAATGCGATTTACAGCAATTTGAACATACTTCTGAAACCGATCGAATGATCGATGTTTCGCATTCTGTCACCGGTTCTATATAGTCTCAATTGGCAAGTTTCTTATATCTTCAAGGCTCAAAATTCGTACTAACAATTATAACGTAACTTAATCTCACAGCTGCAGGTAGCTCGTGCAGTGTATATAGATAATTCGTGTTTCGTTACGTTGCTACATCAGCAACGTGAATGCCATTCTTTTAAAAAAGCTAATGGAATATGTAAAAGTCATGCTAACAAAGGAGATATGTAAGAACATCTAATGGTTTCATAATGAAATGGACTGAACCATTCATAGGTGTTTTTCTTTCCTATTTTTCATGAAGAATATAACACAACTTGCACGATAGGAATCAGAGAGGAAATTCGACGATCATATAATTACAAATTTGTGTGTGTGTGTGTGTGTGTGTGTGTGTGTGTATGTGCGTGTGTGTGTGTGTGTGTGTGTGTGTGTGTGTGTGTGTGTGTGTGAGTGAGTGAGTGAGTGCACTCATGCGTGTATGTGCACACACATACACGCATGTGTGTAAGCATATGTAAGTATATATATATATATGTATATATGTAAACATATGTATATACGCATATATGTATATCAGCATGTACATGTATATATACATGTACTCACATACGCAACATGCACGCATAAAATCGTATGAAGCGCGCAAACAATCCTCAAAACACACATACACACACAAGGACAGAAATATTTTGTATATGAAATGAAATATATTTCATACAACTGAAGTACAAATTGATTTTCCTATACATATATCTATAACTGCACACACACACACACACACACACACACACACACACACACATACACACACACACACACACACACGCATGCACACATACATATGTATGTATTTACATATATATATATATATATATATATATATATATATATATATATATATATATATATATATATATATATATATATATATATACATATATATATTCATATATATATATATAATTATTACAAATTAAAGGGGTAAAGATTTATCAATTTATTAATTTATTAATAAATCAACAATTAATAATTTTTACCAAGCCCTTCGGTATGTAAGCACCATTATCGGTGGAGAACTTATTTAAAAG
>NC_142933.1:72274955-72277455 GCF_046866305.1 Octopus bimaculoides
AAATAAATATATATATATATAAATATATATATATATATATATATATATATATATATATATATATATATATATATATATATATATATATATATATATATTTGTATGCATGCATATGTACACACACACACACACAGAGATCTATATATATGTAAATATGCATACACACAAATATACATACATGTATGCGTACATACATGCATATACGTACACACATATGTATGTATGTATGTATCAAGAGATTACTTCTCATTCCTTTACAGTCATCGTACGGTGATTGGCAGTGCAATATGGCTGCTCACCGTACGTAAATTATGGTGGGGAGCGCTAAGCAGTGATAAGGGAAATTGCAATGTTACCCTCAAACCGAATATGCTTGATGCACGTTCGCATTGGGGAAGAAGCTACTCCCTGAGTTTTGTCACAGAGAATGTACCCCGTTTGTTGACAAATGGTGTGTACACACCTAGATCAGTTTGCAGTGCCACCTATCTAGACAGTGAGATGTTAAAATTTCGGAGTAGTTGTCTCCTCATCAGTCACAGACACTCAGCAGATGATACTGTGAGCTGAATTAAGAGATTACCTGTCTTATGCTTTTCCAGTCATCATACGTTGACTGGTAGCGCTATACAACGGCTCACCGTAAGTAAATTAGGGAGGAAGAGTGCTAAGCAATGTCAAGGAAAGAAGCTACTCACTGCACTGCGAGCTGATCTAGGTGTATACACACCATTTGTCAACAAGCGAAATATACTCTCCGTGGCAAAACGCAGTTACGGTACGGTAACCGGAAAAGCATAAGAGAGGTAATCTTTTAATTCAGCTCGCAATGTCGTCTGCTTAGTGTTTGTGACCAATGAGGAGACAACTACTCCGAAATGTTAACATCTCACTTTCTTGGTAGGTGGCTCTGCGAGCTGACCTAGGTGTATACACACCATTTATCAACAAACGAGATATATTCTCCATGACAAAACGCAATGAGTAGCTTGTTCCCCAGTTCGAATGTGCATCAAGTATATTCGGACTGTTAATAACATTGCAATTTCATTTATCACTGCTTAGCGTTCCCCCTCTGTGATATATAATAATAATAATAATAATAATAATAATAATAATAATAATAATAATAATAATAATAATAATAATAATAATAATAATATAGATTTAATGAAAAGATTAAATGTGGTACTTAAAATGTTTGAGGCACCTATTGAATTTTTGTTGCTTAACTTCAAATAAATATATATATATATATATATATATATATATATATATATATATATATATATATATATATATATCCTCTGCGTTTCGCTACGGGAATTGTAATGTAATGTATGACCACAAATTTTAGGCTACTGTCTGAAATTTTACCGTGAAGAAAACACGGATAGATTTTAAGAATTAGAAACAATATTTCTTTCTTGGCCTAATGGATGCTTCTCAACCTTTTAGCTAAGATCAAAATAGTTTAACAATTCGTGAAATATAAACTTTATCACCCCCACAGATGCACATGCGTGTATGTGTGTATACGTGCAAGTATATGTGTCTGTGTGAGCGTGTTCATGTACATTTTTATAGGTCACAATGAGCATTTGTCTCTCTATGTAAGTACCTACCTGTCTTTCTAAACCAACTTTCGCCACCACCACTATCAACGCTAACACAACTATCATCGGCACCAAAACCAATACAACCTCTGCTATTACTAGCCCATTAACTCCTTAATTAACCAACAACAGTAGTAATAATATGAACAAGATAAGAAACTTCGTCTCAAATAAAAGAAAATCGTGGTATCCTAGATGATGTGGTATCCTAGTGTATTTTTTAAAAAACTACATGAAACGTATTTGAGATTAGGTCAATGAGATTGACTTGAGACCAAACAGAAACAAAAATACAATAAACAAGAACAATAAGACTACCACGACAACTAATTACACCACTCGCCAACACATCACCACCAGCAGCAAAACCAATACACTCAACATTACCATTACTACCACCAATCCACCAATTTTCTAATGACTAACTGACAACAACAATAATAGTATTGATATGTCTGAAGCTACGTACGTTGTATGTTAACTCAACGATATATATGTGTATGCAGCGTGTACACTAGTCTGGAGATTTATGGCTCAAGTTAGAGGTACAAAGAGCGAATTTCCCATTAACATGGTAATCCTTCCACTAACTGTAATAATACAGTATTTCCTCCCACTTCACTTCTTCACCCTTTCTTATCATTTCTATTTGTACATCCGTAGGAAAAAAATGTTTTTTACTTTCACTAAACAGTTCTTTCCTGGTGCTATCCATTTACAACATTTCTGTGATGGATAATTGTTGATTACGGCGGCTGGTGGGTTTACCTACCATTCAAACTGTCTGAAAAGAAACTATGTGGGTTGAACACATTCATCTCATCAGACATTAGGAGAATGATAGCTGATACAATTAACATGTTCTACGGATTCAAAGTGTTATG
>NC_142933.1:72279955-72349955 GCF_046866305.1 Octopus bimaculoides
ATAAAAGAAAGATGGAAAGATAGACATATATACTAACAGG
This sequence comes from Octopus bimaculoides, assembly GCF_046866305.1. NCBI lineage: Eukaryota > Metazoa > Mollusca > Cephalopoda > Octopoda > Octopodidae > Octopus > Octopus bimaculoides. The sequence goes on from NC_142933.1 coordinate 72,279,996, forward strand.
ACTAAAATGAACAGCTATTGACTGCATACACTCCACAACTGAAACAAGATTTAGACTCCTCAAACTTATTCAGCTAGGAATTTATTGGAAAATAACAGTTATGACTTCCATTTCAGTATAAAAATCAATGTATATAGATTTTTCTTCTTTATGTCATGTTATATAACACAGAGCTGCATCCAGTCAACTCTTATTACTGTGACGGTAGAATACAGGTGAACCTACATAGCAGACCCACAAACATAGTAAATTAAACCACTTCTCCCTATATTGAAAAAATGATGAACAGGCTTAATCGTTTTTTTACCCTTATTGGGATCACATCAGAAGTACATACATCACTCGACCAAACCCTAGGAAATAAGCAGCAAATCTGTTCGTATACGCAACAAATCCGTTAGCTTCAGAAAAGCTTACATACCATAAGTGTTTAGGTTTTTGTCTGTCAAATGTAATGCTGTTTTTTATTCACATTGTTTTGATTTAATCATGCATTACCTTGTAGCTTGGAGATTTCAATAATGTGATTGTTTATTTTTAGAATGAGATTGTAGGTATGTTTGAGAGGCCAGATCTCACCAGTTTGAATATAAAACAAGTAGAATATTTGGGCCAGATATGGCCGGTTTAAATACTAAAACGTTAATATCAGCGACCTGTCAACGGAGGCAAGAGTAGGTACTGTATCAAGGTATGATGTAACATATGTAACAATATGTAGCAGAAATACAACCGTAGCAAATTTAACTTTTGAATTTCGACCCTTGTTGGGATTTCCTCGGACGTGTCTGCATAACTTAACCAATCCTGGAGAAATAAGCAGCAAATTTGTTTATGTTCTCAACAAATCCGGGTCAATGCACAAAATTAAGCTTCACATTTGATGCATTGTACAAAATGCTTGAACTTATGCCGCAGCTCTGAAACGTATAAATGTCTGTAAATATTTGTTGAACCCTTTCGTGAATTACACTTGGTTATGAGGAATTAAAATGTACTCTGTTGAGTTCAAATGTGTCTTATGGTCCATAAACAAAGATGTCTCGAAGTTTATCCAATGTTGACCACTCTGCAATGTCATTCACAAGTCTCAATAGACGCATCTTAGCTATTTGGACACAGAATCGTTGATTCTAGGTACGCGTAAAACGTCACCGTCAGGGCTTTTATATATAGGCAAATGGACTATTAAGTTGAGAAAAGTGCAATGAATAATCTGGCATCCAAAGAATAAGTCCTGGGGTCGAGTTGCTCGACTAAAGGCGGTGCTCCTGCATGGCCACAGTCAAATGACTGAAACAAGTAAAAGAGTAAAGAGTAAAGAGAGCGTCAAGAGAAATGTTTAGCGACATTTCTTGTGACTCTACATTCTGAGCTCAAATTCCGCCGACGTCAAATTTGCCTTTCATCCATTCGAAGTCGATAAAATAAAAAAAAACATTTGAGTACTAGGATCAATCTGATCGGTTTACAATCTCATAAAAGTTGTTGGTATTTTGCTAAATAACTGGCGCTCTGTCGGTTTCGATGACGCGGGTTCCAGTTGATCCGTTCAACAGAACAGCGTGCTCATGAAAATAACGTGCATGTAGCTGAGCACTCCACAGACATGTTTACCCTTAATGTAGTTCTCAAGGAGATTCGGCGTGACACAGAATGCGACAAGGCTGTCCCTTTGAAATACAACTACTACTAAGTTTTGCCAGTTGAGTGGACTGAAGCAACGTGAAATAAAGTTTCTTGCTCAAGGAAACAACGTATCGCCGGGAATTGAACTCACGGCCTTACGATCGTGATCCGAATAACCTAACCACTAAGCCACGCGCCAAATATTGAAACTACTAATCTTTACATATTGGTGAGATTTGCATTTCAACTTCTCGGGATATACATAGGTGGTGGCTGGTGTTTGTTGACATATCGACATGTTTTGGGTAGATAGCTGCTCTAATTCGGTCCTGACCATCAATTACGAAGCAATTAAAAGTAGATAATGCTACATTGAAGAATTTTCTTGGGGCCGTGTAATTTATTGATCGCAGTAGTAACTTATTTTAGGAATCATCGTAGCAAAAAATGGAGAGCTTACTTTGTCAGATAGGAGAGTTTATAGGAGTGTTCGAGAAAAATAACGAATTGACTTGCCACTTAGATTGTAAGTTAGATTACAGCTTAAAAGGAAAGTGCCAGCACCAATTTCTCTTCTTCGCTTTCAGGCGAATCATTTAATATATCTTAGATTAGGTCATGTTGAATATTCCTAAAATGCATGAAATAGTGCTAAACCTACTTACCACTGAGTAGTAGTTTTAAGGACATCGTAAATAAATATGTAAATTCTATGTATCTTTTCCTCTATTTCTTAATTTCAAACTCAAACTTCTAATCTTGCCAAATATTATGAAGAAATGATTATCACCCTTGTATTAATAGTGCGTTAGGGGACACCACGTATTTGAAACATGTACTAATGTGAGTTTAATCGACCCCATATGAAGTATCATATTAATTGCGGTTGACACAAACCATAACAGCTTTGCTCGAATTCTGGATTTCAGTTTCCTCCTTCTCTGAGGTTGCTGGGGAATGAATGGTCAAAAAGTTAACTGCTATTGACTGCTATTTTGGTGCCGAGACATATATGACTTTCATTACATTGGCATACACGATAGCTGAGATATCTGAACAAAATCATTCCAGCCCATGGCTGTCCTATCTTGTTTTCACATATTGTATACCCAAAACTACATTATCAGATGTGTCACTTATCAGGGTGTGGTTTTTGGAATATTTGCTTGCTACAGATCGACCGTCTTGATACCTTTGTGGTTCGTCATAAAACAGTTACAGTTGTTTTTTTTTTTTTTTTTTTGTGAGTTTCGTGTCCCTACAGATGGTTCTGTTCAGATGCAATATTAGTCGGGTATAAGAGTGTAAATGATACAAACACATCAGCATTATGAAAGGCAGGAGATGATCGAGTTATCGATACAATACAGTTATTGGTCCTCCGTCGACTTCTTGCGTTTCACTTGAATGTATATCTAAAAGTATATGGTTGTATATAAGATATCAATCAACTGGTAAATGTACAAAATTGGAGATGAGAGATAAAGAATTGATTCTGGAAAGGGGAAGGAGAGAGAGATAGAGAGAGAGGGTGGAGAAAGTGAGAGAGAGACAGAGATAGAGAGAGGGGCAGAAAGTGAGAGAGAAACAGAGATAGAGAGAAAGGGAGGGCGAAAGAGATTTAAACAGAAAATAAAGTAAATTTCGAAACATACGCAGTTTTCCATTGATCTTTCTCCCTTTAATTTCTCGTCAGATGAAGGTGTGAAACTTAATCACATGTGTAATTCGAGGTACTGATGATTAAACTATTATCCAAATGGTCAATCTATGTTGTAACAGTAGTTTGTGCCAAAAATATATCATGATTTGTTCGTATGATAAGGAAGCAGCCTATTGTGTTCCTCCAGTTATTTTCCTGGCTCAGCTAATATGTTTACAAGAGAAAATCAATAACTATCTACAACTTTCTTTCCGTCTTTTATTAACTCTTTTTACTTTATCATACACATATTCACTATCAGATCATCTCTCTTTCCCTATCTGTCTCCTTTCTCTTTATCCACCTCTCACGCTTTCTCCCCACTCTTTCTCTCTTTCTCTCTCTTTCTCTCTCTTTATTATCAATCTCTATTTTGCATATATTTCCTCCCACAATTATTACTTGCAAACCAATCAACAGATATTAGTTTTTCAGCTGATTTAATCAACCGCTATTTCAATTTTTGCTTTCAATTTTAGATTTAAAACCAATTTATTATATGTATTTGAATATTCAAATGTCGTTATTTTGATTTATTATAAAAACGTAGCATCTTAAATGAGAACAGAAACTTAAGAACAACGTCTGACCGCTGGTTGCTTTAATTTCTTCAGTAGATCACTGCCCTTATGGCAATCCATCTAAAGACATTTTTGGCTTCCACCTCATCACTGTTGATAAAATAAGAACCAGTAATATATGCTTGTAGTTTTGGTATAAGATTACTCTTTTTTATAGAAGGAATGTAGCTACTCACAATAACCCCAGCAGGTGAAGTATTTATTTTTATTCCATCTATAGGGATAAAATCAAAATTAACTTGGTTGGATTAAACCCTTTTGTTACTATATTTATGTTGAAGAACATTGCCTGTGTTTCAGTTAATTTGAAAAGAAATGATAAATTTAGTAAAAAACTGAAATGCTGAACACTCATACTTCTTGTACGACGGTAGAGTCCATCGTATATATATATATATATATATATATATATATATATAAATTTTTGTGAAAATTATTTGATACTGTTTTACTGAGTATAAAAACAAAATTCTTTAGAAAAAGAGCTGGCGTTTGGAACATTCATCATCATGAAAATTTTAATAGGAGCTTTAAATACATATCATTTTTAAATAGGAAGTTTTATCATTGAAACAAAAGCGGTCTTAGGTGGGTTGGTATCAGAGTCTTTTGATACCAACCGTTTTAATTTAAATTCAAAACATAAAGGAGAATAAACACCGGAACGTATATATTTTGACACTTTCCTATCTTGCGGAGAGACAACAGTGTTCAAAGAGATCTTGGGCTTTAGTCAAAAAGAACACATTGAATGCCAGAGTGTCAATATTGTTATTTTTCAATTTTTTTAAGTGAAAGTTTTTTTACTTAAAGATATGAGATGTTGTGATTTGCATGCTCTTCCCAAGGTCATTAACAGTGTGGTTGCATTGAAATTGCTAAGTGGACAGGATTCTACTGCTGCAAAATAACCATAATCTAATAAAAGAATTTTGATCTTTTGTACAAACACCGAAAGAAAATTATTTATATGGGAATAGTATATAGCTGTTAAAACGGTTATGCCTTCCTCGCAGGCATAAGCGACGTAAAATGAAGAAAATTGATACAAGCCGAAAACAGATTCTTTATAAATGATACTACTATATAATTTTGATTGCTCATTGAAGGCTAATTCACTTCCTTTATGATGTTTGATAATCTGATTTTTATGTCTAAGTCAGACATAATTTCTTTTTTATCATACAAGTTCACTTTTTCACTAAACAAATCCCACCTGTATTTTAGAGAAGGGAATTCGGCAAATGTGACATTCATACCTTTCACAATAGTATTTAGCTGCACGAGTAATACGAACTGATTTCTACTCGGGTTGTTTTTTTTAACTGTATCGTGGTTTCAACTTGCCGAGAGTATTTACCTCTTGTTCAACAGAGCTGGCCACTTCATTAAGTTATAATATTAACACGTCAGTGAATAGACATACGGGCAAAAATGTTTCCTATAATCTCTGCTTTATCATCCAGGTTAGAAATGTATTGTCAGGCCCTGGATTACGCAGGCACATTTTCCGACTGACATAAGCAATAAGTTAAGGTTGATAAGATTACTATACGAGATATAAACACACATACACGTACACACACACACACACACACACACACACACACACACACGCACACCACACACCACACACACACATGTATGTATGTATATTATTTAGCAAAACTTATTGAGCAACCGAAAACAAAAGTTTCCTCATACATAGATATGTACAAAAAATAAGTGTCTGTGTGTGTGTATATATATATATATCATATACATACATACATATGTATATGTATCTATGTATATATATATATATATATATATATATATATATATATATATATATAATATATTATATATATATAAATGTATGTATGTATTTATGCATGCATATATATATATATATATATATATATATATATATATATACATATATATATTGAAAGCTCATAAATATAGATTGAATATTTAAATGCATGAGGTTAGCAAGCAAAATCCGTTTGACTATTGGAAGTTTGCAAATTTTGAACGAGATTTTTTTGAAATAGAGAGAGGATTGGTTGACTTCATTATTAAGTCTTGAGGTAGTTCATTCTCTAAGAATAAATAAATAAATAAATAAATAAAAGTCGATAACTTTAATGTATATATTTCCACAAGAAATATGTTTTCAACAATGTACAAAATTAATTCGAAAATTAAATCTATCAACATTTAACGAAATGTTTCGTTCTGCATTGTATTTGTTGCATTTTTGTAGATTACAACACTTGATTATTTATACAAGAAAATAACATAGCGTTTATCGATTGTTTGCTTCATTGTTTTGTGTGTGTATTCATCCTAAAATTATAAACATAAGGAATTTTTCAAAAAAACACAGTTGAGAATTAGCAGAAATAATTTAAATACAATTGGTTGCATATTTTCATTTTCATCTCAGTTTAGTTTAACAAACTCTAAGTGAAGTAAATTTTCTTTGAGATTAAAACTATCGATTAAGCATATTTGTATATACGTGTGTATGTATGGTCTTGTGCAGGGTTTCGCGTACATCGGTGGCTGGACGTGGGCAACCCTGGTGTCACGGTTGAAACGAGCGAAACACCTACAGTACTGCTTCACCACCTGATGAAGCATCGACTTTGAATTCAGCAGTACCTTCAACACAAAAGTATTTAACTTATATAAATATATATGTATATATATGAGGGCATATGGCCTAGTGGTTAGGGTGTTGCACGCCTAGATCGTGGTTTCAATTCCTTGACCGGGTGGTGCGTTGTGTTCTTGAGTAAAACACTTCAGCTCACGTTACTCTGCGATCACTGCGACATCTGACGTGTGGTACACCACACAACCTCAATTTGATGGAGAGAGTGAGTTAATCTATAGCACTTACATTGGATCAGTATCAACAAATAATTCGTGTAGGGAGTTCGGCAAAATGCTGAACACTCATACTTCTTGTACGACGGTAGAGTCCATCGTATATATATATATATATATAAATTTTTGTGAAAATTATTTGATACAGTTTTACTGAGTATAAAAACAAAATTCTTTAAAAAAGTTATTTTAAAATTTTTAAAAAGCAAGTAGTAAATTCTTTATCAGAATGTCACTAACCTTTTTGGAAGAAGTTTCTTTCTAGTGTGTGTGAGCTCTTTCAATTCCAAAATGTATCCACATGTGGACTCTTGGCGATTCTTTTCCTCCGTCTTGCTTTTCTCTTGAACTTTTCTCTATCTCCTGATTCTGAAGAAGAGCTTTGCTCGAAACGTAAGACACTCTTTCTTTCCTGAGTGTCTCATTAATACTTTGCATGTACCACGTTGTTTTTTTTTTTGTTGTTGTCTTTTTTCTCCGTTTTTTTATTAACTCTATCTATCTATCTATCTATCTATCTATCTATCTATCTATCTATCTATCTATCTATCTATATATATATATATATATATATATATATATATATATATATATATATATATATATGTATGTATGTATATATATATATATATATATATATATATATATATATATATATATATATATATATATATAAATATATATATATTTATTTATATATATATATATATATATATATATATATATATATATATATATATATATATATATATATATATGAGTACCGACAATTCAGCGCATAGATAACTCAGTAATATATGTAATATGCATGTAATATATGTAATTCATTATCACATTTTATTGATATTGGTTGTATATCTAAAACACATGCGCATGCAACCTATACAAACACACCAGTCATAGAGTAGATTAACTGTACATAAGCAAAAACATGCATATACATGAAACAAACACCAGCAAAACAAAAAGCATAAACATAGCCTATACGAAACGACACAAGACACTGTAAAGCATTCGAAGTATGAACGAGCATATTCCGAGCATAAATAGTTTCAGAATATCATACGAGAGTTGACAAACTAGATTATTTGCGAGATATTATCATATCAAATTCAAAAGTGAGAATTAAAGAATATAATTTAGCATTTTTAATTCCTTTTGTATTTCTTTATCTTTACATGTTTTTAAATGATTAATTGAAAATTTTCCTCTATTTTCTTTGATCCCCATAGAAAATAACCTTTACCTAAGTTCAATAAACGCCCTGCGCTGAATTGTCGTATGTATATATATAAGTTCAAAAAAGAAAAACGACAAAAAAAAAAACAACAAAAAATAACAACGCGAGGACGTGATTGTGTTACTGGACGCTCGGGAAAGGAAAGAAAGAGAATATATATATATATATATATATATATATATATATATATATATATATATATATATATATATATATATATATATATATATATATATATATATATATAATCTATGCAGTTGATATATAAACAGGAAATTGATTGTATGTTCCATTCCTTAAGCACTTGGATCCATGCAATAATTATTATTTTAGAATCAGAAGTCGATTAACTCGTGAGTCTAGTAGAAGTCATTTGTCAATGTATCAACAAGATGTAAAAAATATATTACTACATCCAAGATATTCATATCCTATCATCTGATTACCAATATGCTTGGCGCTAAGATAGTCTCTTGGATCTAAAATACTTCAAACACTTTTCTCATCTTATAGAGCATAGAACAGTAAACACTTATGTGCATATGGCTAAAAGAAATAAGAATGATATCTATACAGGGCAAATTTATCCACTTCTCCGTAGTCTGAAAAACAAATGGACGGCCTTAAACGATTTTCGAACCTCATTGGGCCGTACATCAATTTGCTTATATACTCAACAAATGCAGTAACCACAGTGAACTGGGGTTACTAATATGAATACCGAAAGAGTTTAACACTTTATCTGATATCAGGGACTTGTCAACTAAGTACATTAGTATCTTTAACCATGGAAAAATAACTTTTGTTTACAGTTGTCACTATAGAGTAACGCTGCAGTGAGTTGTGAAACTAGTTTTACCTTGCCCAAATTTCAGATATAGCGCATGTGTGAATGTATTTGAATGCTTGCGTGTGTGTGTGTGTGTGTGTGTGTGTGTGTGTGTGTGTGTGTGTGTGTGTGCTTGCGGAATTATGTATGTTGCATAAACCAGGGTAAGTTGGTTGGAATATGTTTAAAGATGTTGAACTGAAACTATATAATAAATAAAAGACGAAAATCTGATCTGATTTCAAATAAGAAAAGTTCAGGGCTTTTTTATCTGGGCGTAAAGTTCAGAGAGTGTACTTTCTTTTCACTCTTGTATCACAATATCACAAGCTCAACAACGTTGGAAAAGAAGATAGTTGAGCATCTAGTTTGATGATCTGTTATCCTAAAAGGGATCACGGTGGTTATCAGAACCCCATCTAATAAGTCTGAAGTGAATGTCTTTATAATCTTTATTATTTTCCAAAATTTTTACGTAACTTCGCAAAAAGAAAATCTTCCCATAAAACTTTGAAGCGATATGTACATGATTTTGTTTTTTGCATCTTAGATGAACCATTTGCAAACAAACAAACAAACAAAAAAGAAGGAAAATCAATCTTCACTGATTCATTGATTCATCAGTTACTGAGGCAAATACAAAATATAAGGAATTCTCCACAAAAATAAATTTTAAAAACCGAACCATTGATTTTACAGAGACGGCGCAAAAGAATATTCACTTGTGACATTCGTACTTCAATATGACCATAGCCGTGATGGTTGTGGCAAGCCTAAAAGCCGTGGTGGCTGTGTCAAACCTAAAACAGGAAAAAACCTCTATCTAAAAGATTTCTATGGAAAAGATAGTTAAGGGTTTGAAATAAAGAACTTAGAATAGTTTGCCGTAGTAGTAAAATTTGAAAAGCACTGAAATATTGCGGTTTCTCTTACATCACTCAAATAATACACACTTTAAACCCAAGCCAGGGAAGGAATCATTACATAGTCGTTTGACCTGCTAAAAGTGGCAACTATATTTTCCTTAAATCGCAACCTACACTCTTAACAAAAAGAAAATGATGCATTAAATAATGTAGAGCCTAGATCTGTTCTCAACCGGAATCCAAATGACCCCTAGTGGGTGGGGGTGGAGGTCCATATTAGATTTTGTTGTTAAAATCTTTCTTTTTCTCCTTCTTTCCTCCTCTACTTTTAAAAATTATTCTTTAAGCCATATTATTGCTTTTCTTTTCTGCTTTCTTTCTTTAACTTGTGTTTTAACTCCTCTCACCTTTTCCATATTTTTCTTTCTCATTCAAATGTAATAAGCAAATGTTTCGTTATCGTTATTGACAGTCTTATAACATTTTAAAGACCATTCGATGCTCCGTTATGTGTCAATATTACGAATTGACGCTACTCATTTGACAAAACTAGAAACAAGTATAAGCTATATATAAATACTCCTTCCTTTCTCTTTTATCTTTCCTATCAAGTGTCGTTCATTTTTTCTTCTTTTTTAAAATTTTGTATTGACTTTCAAAGAAACAATTACCAGCTAGCGTTTGTTCAGTCAGTTATTAGTATTTAGCTAAATAAATTATTATGCTCTCTCATAACAGAATGATTTATTTGCAAGATCTATATTATAAACTGTTTGTTTAAAAGACTCTATGATGGTCGGGATAAATTTCCAGGACTGCCAAGATAGGATTGATAATATCGGCAAATATTTGTAAGGTTTGTATAAGCAAATTACAGTAGATCAAGAAGAAATGCCACCGATAAACCGAGCCTTCAGCCGTCTAACAAATGCCGACTGAATCTAGTGTTCTTTTTACATCTGTGCTGCAGAGTGGCAGTGAGTTTACAGAACTGCGTTTGTGAAGTGGTCATGATTCAAGTTCTTGCAGCCTGATTGAGACGGTTCACGTGTCATGATGCCTTTCCTCAAACTCCTTGTCCTGTAGATAAACCGGAAACTGGATTTTATTTTATTTATTCAAATTTGTTTTCATACTTTTTATTTCACTTACTGGAGCAGGTCGATTTAGGCATAAAGTTACTGATTTAGGTATAAGGTTAGCAATTTTGAAGAGTAGTTTGTCGATGCCATCAACTCCACTGCTTTATTCTATCAACCTCGAAACGATAAGAGGCAACACTGTCCTCGGCTTAATTTAAATTCAGAACATAAAAGGCAGAGAAGAAAGGGCACTAAACATTTCGTCCCACGATCTAGCTATTCTGCGAACTCGCCGTCCTCTTAATGATAATACTAGTTATTATATCAATCAGTGCAGAGGAGAGATAACTTCCCTCCACAACCTCTCAGCGATGCCATTTCGTTTCCTGGGTGAAATTTACTTCATTGGCAGTGTCGTTAACGTTAATGAAAAAAGTATGAAAGCTCTGCATTTCTTTTTTTATTCCTCTTTAAACTTGTAACTTTGTGCCCAAATGACAAGTTTGCTTCACCAACATCGAAATTTTAACAACAACAACAACAATAATAATAATCCTTTCTACGATAGGCACAAGTACTGAAATTTGGGAAAGGGGGAAAGTCGATCACATCAACTCCAGTACTTGACTGGTACTTAATTTATCGACTCCGAAAGGATAAAAGGCAAAGCCGACCTCGGCGGAATTTGAACTCGGAACGTAACGACAGGCGAAATATTGTTAAGCATTTCGTCCAGCGTGCTAATGATTCAACCAGTTCGCCGCCAAATAATAATGATGATGATGATAATAATGCAAAAGCTACCTTTATTAAAAGAAAAATGACAGAAACATCCAATGTTAATTTTGACCAGCAGAATTTAATAAAGACGTTAGAACCAGCGGAGAGTTACAAATACCTAGGAGTATTTGAAGGGGATGGAATCAAACATTCAGTTATGAGGGAAAGGATCAGAAGAGAATGTTATCGCAGGGTGACAGCAATACTCAAGACAAAGCTAAATGCAAGAAACAGGATCGAAGCGATCAGTACTTTAGCCATACCAGTCGTGACTTACAATTACAATATCATTAACTGGTCAGTCACCGAAATATGTTACTGACAAAAAAAATAGATGCGAATAGGCCAGATATTATATTAAAAGACTTCAGACAAAAATCATGCCTCCTCATTGATATGACTGTCCCAGTCGACATAAATCTATGTGTCAAGACCTACCAAAACTGAACACGTATAAAGATTTTGAAATAGAAATTGGCAAAATGTGGAACCTCAAGACTAAAACAATATCTGTTGTCATAGGTGCCCTAGGAATGATAGCAAAAGGGGCTGATTCCTCCCTGCTCATAGGCTACGTAGAATACTGTCTATGTAATCTCAAATTTTAAAACAAACTCAGTTTTCTTAAACATTCTCTAGAACATGAGGTTTCTGGGTGAGACTTGGAGTCAACTTGTACAAATACAAAGCAAAAGTCAAGCATATAATAATAATAATAATAATAATAATAGTTTCAAATTTTGCCACAAGGGTAGAAGTTTTGGTACTTATTTTATCGATCCCGAAAAGAAGAAAAGTAAAGCCGACCTCAGCGAAATTTGAACTCGGAACGTAGCGACGGGCGAAATACTGCTAAGCATTTCGTCCGGCGTGCTAACGATTCAAACAGTTCGCCGCCAATAATAATAATAATGATAATATTCTTGACTCAAAACCAGTAATTTGAGGTGAGGTGGGGGCAAGTCGATTATATCAATCCCACTACTTGACTAGTCTTTTATTTTATCGACCCTGAAGGGATGAAAGTAAATTTAATTTCGGTGAGATTTGAACTCGGAATGTAAAGATCAGGAAGAAATGCCGCTGCACGTTTTGTCCGGTGCGCTAATGATTCCGCCATTTCACCGCCATATTTTTTTTCAAATGTCCAGCAAGACCATAAAGCCAGCAATTTTTTTCAGGAGGAAGGGGATTAGTAGATTACACTGACCACACACACACACACACACACACACACACACACACACACACACACACACACACATTTATATACGCGTGCGTGTATATGTTCATCCATACATAAAATATACATATACTACATATACATGTACGCATGCATATATTATGAATGTAGTCAGTGACATAACGTTAGGTTTATTCGTTCCATACTTGCATTCTATTCCTGTAAGCATCTTATTCTTAAGTATTCGATATTTTACTGTCTTAATCATATATATATCCAACACGAGGATCTGTATTTCTCATTTGATTTGCTAATCTAGAGTAATTTTAACGTAACCCTTTATAAGCTCTTTGCGTATAGATGACGAGAATACATAACTACGCGTAAAAAGTGTTCTGCAGGAGAGACTTGAGTTAAACTGATCTGTTGAAGATTTTGTCACTTCATAACCTTTTCAATTTACTTTGTACTAAGCCAATCTTTGTTTATTACCAACGTGCAATAATCTATTAGTAGATTTTTATGTCTCTAAATCCTGTGAGTTGATTCTTAATTAGACTCTAAAAGAATTTCTATTCGACATTAACTTTGTTGTAAGACAGTGACAACCGGAATTTAAACAACATAACGGAATTTGGAGTATATTTTTCAATTAAACCCGATTAATTTTATTTTTGTTTTTACTTATTTCGGTGTATTGACGTGAACTGCTGCTGAGAACCATTCAACAGAGCTAAGATTTCGCTGGTTCGATTTAAATGTATTTAAGCTTTCATTCCATGTGTAAATTACTTCGCTCGTCATATGTTGCTTAATAATTGCGGAAAGATGTACTAAGAGAGAAAGAGAGAGATGAACACCACAACTTCCAATCTCCTCTTTCTGTTTAAAATTTTAAACTACTTACATGTGAGGTACGCTGCTGTGCGATCGAAAGTGAGGTATGATCGAGCCGACCTACGATCAAAAGCGCTCCAACTTTGTCTATACCATCCTTTTAGGTAGTTTATTTCAAATTGCATTATCTAGTGTTTCTTCTATCTTTTTTTTTTTGCGTTGCTCGGTGTTTTGTGTAACTTCAGAGAGCTTTAGCTGCTATTTCTAGTACATCAAGGAGACCACATAGACGCTTCGAAATGGTTTCATACTGACAAGTTGTGGTTGCTCAGCTTTAAGTCAGTTCTGAATGAGCAGACTTATGATAAAATGAACACCCCAGTTGTGGCCATCCATTATTTTTTGTATCGATTACAATATTGACCAACGAGTTCTTCATTTCTTAAGAGGAAAATTCAATTCAAGGGAAATTCAATTACTTTTTCCAGCTGTTCGAATGATCACGTAAAGACTTTCTCATTGATAACGATAGGTTGTTGCTGTTTTGTTGCTGTTGTTGTTTAGTCATTTCTGATAGAGTAGACCTATGATAAAAGACATTCCAGCCATGACCATCCAGTAATTAATTTTTTTTTCAATCATAATGTGTGTAGGACTACATCGTCCATAATGTCCTTTTCTTAAGACGACAATGTGAAGATAGATAGAAGTAGATGCGGGAAGTGTCGTTACAGACGAAGGTAGTATTGCTGTTGTTATCCTTGCAGATGGGGATGGTCGGGTAGTTATAGACGAAGTTCGTACTGTTGTTGTAGATGGTAGTGCAGCGTTTTTATTTATTTTTTTTATCACTTTTAGACTAGTGAAGTATTCGAGAAAAGATTAAACACTTGATAATCCTGCTGATGTGATTAATATTTCATTGGGAAATACTATTCTAAAGTAGTTTCCCTTGGTGTTTCATCTCGTAGAAGAAAATTCTGCAAAGCTAAAGCAACAATGTAACTATGCAACATGTCTTTATAAAGGTTCTGAATTGGCAGGAAAATCTCGGTCTACATCGCCCGATATGTCCTATCGTTTTGTTAAACGGTAGAGTATGATTTGAGGGAGATTTATCAGCCGTTTCTTGCACGATGAGCGAACATACAAAACGTTTGCCTTTTGCGTCTTCAATTCATTCGTTTAATGTAATTGTAAGCTGCATCTACATGGTGGTTTCAATCGCTAACTTAAGCCATTTCCCTTCACTGACGCTTTGAATACTCTTGAAAAGATACCAACCCTTTTTGCTATTCTTTAAAAAAAAAATGCCTTTTCTGTCAAATCAAACAGGAACTTTTTTTATTGCTTGTCAGTATTGCTGTATAACCCAAGGTCAGACCTTAATGAGTATTCCAATGATCAAAACGATTTCCATCCGCGACCATCTAGGAGTTTCACTGGTTACCCGGTTTTAAGGAGTATGTTAGTGACCGAAGTAACAACATCATCCCCTGATGACAGTCAGTTGCGGGATACGTCCAGGAGTACATTATTCTTTGTGTCCCTAGGTTTTCTACACATAAGGTGTGATTTGAAGGAGATTTGTCCGCACCTTGTAATACCTAGAGCAACTGCGATACGGCTCTCTCTTTGCTCCCAGCGTACAGAATCCATGATCTGGTTTCTATTCGTGTTTGTCACCATATATGCTCAATTTTTCCACTTATTCAAGTGAGAAAAGCACAAGTATCACGGAAACTATTTTCCCCTCCGTCTAAAATCAATCACTCTATGAGTTTCTATTGTTCAGCTAAATGCTAATTCCTTAAAGAATATTCTTTCTATGCAATAATATTCACTGATATACAAACACTAATATTAACATAAATATACATATACACGAAATGTGCTAAGCATAAACTGCATACCTATTAATATATTGATACGACGAAATTGACTGTAAAGAAAAATAGCTATTTTTCCACACTATTTAAAAACGCAATACACGGTCAATTAGATATTTATCGTATATAGTGATGATGACTAAATAATGATATTCAATACCAACTGTTTCTTTGTCAGTAGTAACTATATTTCTCTCTTGCTTTTTCCTTTTCTTTACTTGTGAGTTTGTATCTGCGTTTATATATATATATATATATATATATATATATATATATATATATATATCTGACAATGTTAACCGATATATCCTTCCATTCTCAATTCTTATAAGGTAGTAGTTTATGATTTTAGAACGATGTGGTCTCTATTTCTCGTTAATGCGTTGACTACGTCCAGGCCCACTCCAGCTGTGGTAAATCAAACCTATCACCAAAAACATTCTAACTGTGACTATTCCATCCTTTATTTAAACCTTTAATATTGCTCTCCTTTTTTTAAGACGGTAGAATTCTATTTCTATCGGATCTTGCACTATGCAGAGTCTGTTTTATTGATACGGTTTCCTTCTCAGTAAAGCCAGTTCATTGTATTTACCTTCCCTTTCCAGAGCGACATCAAATTCATCCCAAATTTCTTTTTGATACAATCTGTGATTTTAACCCTAAAAGTCACTATGTGGTGGAATGGCAAAATCGTTGTTTCAGCATTGAATACGTAACCTCTCGGTCCTTGTTTCGATCATCTTTAATTTTTTATTATCCTTTACTTTTCTCCGTCATTGCACTGCAGCCATAGTGGAGCACCACTTCAGAGTGTTTAGTTGAACAAATCGAGCCCAGTACTTCGTTTTTAAGTATGGTACTTATTCTATCGGTCTCTTTTCCAGAACCACTAAGTTACGAAGGCGTAAACAATCCAACACCAGTCGTCAAGCGGTGGTGGCGACAAACACAAACGCGAGCACACATACATACATACATACATACATACATACATAGAAACGCGCGCTCACGCACATACACATACACACTTTAATAACTCATGGAAGGATACCAACTGATGAAGCAGTAATCATTATTGCAATTATTTGTATAGTCTACAGTTTAATGTTCATTATAGTTACCCACAACTAGTTATACTGAGTTATTTGTTTAGAGATTACAAACAAAGGTCTATTCAACAAACCTTATTAAATTAACATTCATTGGGAATTTGATTTATTTACCAATATCACTGAACCCCCTTTAAGTAATATGAATTAGTTCCTTCTCGAGTCATATTGAATCATAGGGCCGGTTTCCCGGTTTCAATGACGTATATATTCCTCACCTGAACGGGACGCCGGTCCATCACAGGGTTACTCATTTTTGCCATCTGAATGGACTGGAGCAACGTGAAGTGAAGTGTTTTGCTCAAGAACACAACGCTTCACCCGGTCGAAGAAATGTGAATTAAATTTATTTTATTTGACTAGACACAAAATTCCCCTTTCCAGAAAAAAAAATCAGTGAGAGTGAGGAGGGGGTAATGGGAGAGCAAAGGTTTGCACCCAGAATCGATCTAATACTACTGAGAGTACTACAAATCTCTTTATGACTCGTACTTGTTGCTTTCCATCAACAGAAGGATCAGGAGATTCTAAATATTTAGGTAACTTTCAGTCAGAAAATTACTGCAATGTCGAGAAAATACAATATAAAATATAACAAATACAGCACACATTTGAAATACTAAATTCGACAGCCATAATACTAGTGGAATTATATACAGTATGGTCAGTTAAAATATTAAAAAAACAGATGAGTGCCAATATAGTACGTCATAACACCACCTTATTGTCAACTAATTTCTAACATAACAGACATCCAAAATTTTAAAGTTACAATAAAGACACATAGGAACCGTCAGCGTATTATGTCATAACGCTACCTCAATGTGAACTAATGACAGACTTAACATAACAATTCCCCAATGCCGTATGTATGTTGCAACATCACTGCAATATCAGCAGCTTAGATTAAACAATCGAACATACAAACACAAATCTCAAACTGCTATAAACATGACACTGCATAAATGTCATTACGATGTAGTTTAAATTAATATATTCAGTTAATATATTGATTTCGAATTTTGCACAAGACCAGCAACTTGTGTTTAACTGGTAATTATCTTATCGACCCCGAAAGGATGAAAGGCAGAGCTGACCTCACTGAAATTTGAACTCAAAACGTAAAGACAAACAGAATGCCACGAAGCTTTTTTTCCCGGCGTACTAACGATCCTGCTAGCACGCCGCGTTACTTCTCGGTGTAAATATTGGGTTCAAATTCTGGCACAAGGCCAGCAATTTCGAGGGAGGGGTAAGTCGATTACATCGAGTCCATTGTTCAAATAGTACTCATTTTATCGACTTCGAAAGGATGAAAGGCAAAGTCAGCCTCGGCAGAATTTGAACACAAGATGTGAAGATGGACTGGATGCCGCTAGATATTTTGCCCGGTGTGCTAACGATTCTCCCTGCTCGCAGCCTTATATTCAATTAATATATTCACTACAATACTGTTCCACGATCACTCCCAATTCTATACTGATGCATTATTTACTCGTGCATTGCAGCTGGTCTCTGCAGTAGTACACGACATTTGTTCCCTACCCTATACAAATATATCTAACTTATACTTACTTACTGTTTTATTTGAATGCTTCAGAAGTATTCTTTATTTTGGAAAATGTAAATACAAGCTGGTTTTGTATGGTCACCAACAATACCATGGCATGTGGAAAGATAGTATTTTGTGTGTGTGTTAGTGCGCTCCTGCACCTGCCCTAACTCTTCGAAACGCTTAGTTTATTATGGTGGCAGCTGATGAAAGAAATGTTCTCTATGTGGCCTGTGTGTTTTCTGTGTTCTGTTTATGTTCTGTTTTTAATTTTGTCCACGTTTTTTTGTGACGTCCTTTACCCAGATATGCATCTATATATACATGTAGATGTACGTATGTACATACATGTACGTATATATGCATATACTCACATATCTTTTGTATTACATAGATATATAGATATATATATAGATATATATATAGATATATATAAATGTGTGTGTGTGTGTGTGTGTGTGTGTGTGTGTGTTCTTGTATTGCTCTTTTTAATTCAGAGTAAATTTTGACTGGTTAGTTATTTGGTAGCAAGGTTTTGAAGAAAAGCATCTTGTTTTGTCCATCATCCTTCAAACCTTAAGGTCTTGCTGATTTTTATAATCCCAAACATCATGATCATTTGTATGCATGTATGTACGTATGCGTGTGTGTATGTATGTATGCATGCATGCATGCATGTATGTATGTATGCATGCATGCATGTATGTATGTATGTATGTACGTATGTATGTATGTATGTATGTATGTATGTACGGGGTGGTGCTAAAGTAGTCTAACAGTTGTATATTCTTGTTTTTACAAGACAGTGAAGCATGTCAATGTTCAAGGCAGACATTTTGAGCATTTACAGGACTAACATTGTACAATGTGTTTGAAATAAAAAATAAAATATACAACTATACAACTGAAGGCCTACTTTTTCCCCATCCTGTACGTATGTATGTAGGTATTCTTATATTGGCCTAAGAAAATTTATATCTGATAAACTCGATTGTAGTACACAACTAGTGAATATTTTCCGACACTAGAAAGAGGAATGGAAAATATATAGAAACCAGTGGAATTTGAACTGATAATGAAGGGTTAAATTAAATGCATGTAATCTTCAGTCGTTCTTAAATTCGCTGAGCTGTTATACTGAAATTGTAAAATCACTTGTAAACATGGTGCAAAGTCTATGAAAATGAGTTCTGCACAAAAATAATCAACAAAAAGCAACACTTTCTTATACATCATAGAGTGCTATAAAGTGGCATCTGTAAATTATTTCAAAAATACTCATTTCATACTGGAATACGGTCGATTCTATGACAGGAAAAGAAAAAAGAAAGAAAAAGAGAAAAATCTGCGCGATGACCTCTTCTACATCAACTTAATAGAATTTTATTTGGAAATTTTGCACGAAATTCTTAGGAACACCTTCACGTAGAAATGTTATTGCTTTCCTAAAAAGTGAAAGAGAATACAAGTTGCTCGCAAAGCACTTTTCTGTATTTATTAATTGGGCGATTACAAATTTAAGAAATACTCTCAAAAACAACAACTAGGAGGATTTCGATAACGACAACTACCACATCAAACTCAGCAAAGGCGAAGATGTTATTTACAACAACATTAACTTCAACAATAACAACAACATTAACTTCAACAATAACAACAACATTAAACTTCAACAATAACAACATTAACTTCAACAGTAATAATAACAACAACCAACAAACAGTAAAACAATAATAGTAGTAGCAGCAGTTATAAACTCCACATTAATTTCCGTTTAATTTCCATATGTAAAAACCCAACAAATTTGTTTCTTAGTTGATTTAAGTGAATTAACTATGGACGTAAGAAAATTTGATCAATAACCAGATGAGAAAGAGTTCAACCTAGTTCCTCCAATTTATTTCAAAATATTATATAAAAATCATTTATGTATGTATGTATGTATGTATGTATGTATGTATGCATGTATGTATCTATGTATGTGTGCATACACAGACACACTTTCATACATATATCTATAATAATTTTATTCAAAATAAAATCTGTTTTCTAACGTGCTGTGTGCTGATGGGGGAAGAGTAGACTAGGTTTAGCTGAACCAACTTGCCATTTATTGGAAAATATTTCCTTCACTCTCATTTTCATTTATTAGATAATGAAAAATGTCATAAATACAATCGTGCACACCATACAAATATATATACATAAATATGAGTATAAATAAAACATCCTATACAATTTGTCTATAAAGGAAATTGTTTCAAAATTGTTTCCAAATAACAACTGGGAACAATCTAAGAATGATTTGAGTATTGGCTCGGTCTATTAAATGTATTTAGATGGAAAGTCGCTAGTTCTCTCACACACACAGGACTTTCAAATAATTGTAGCAAGTGATGAAAATTCTAGACTGTGTGTCATTGCCCCGCGCTAGCTCTTTATGTATGTAGATTAGACTGCATTTAAAGACAACACATAGACGCGCGCTCGCACCATCACACACACACACATGAACAAACACACATACACACCGAAAAAGACTCATACTCACAAACACACGTGTATGAAAGAAAAATTATTCAATATTAATGGAGCAGGTTTCGTTTCAATTTAAAATATTCCCTTATACACAACCACAGGTGTGAATGTGTGTGTGTTTGTGTGTGTGTGTGTGTGTGTGTGTGTGTGTGTGTGTGTGTGTGTGTGTGTGTGTGTGTGCATGAGTATATATAAATAAATGTATACACACACGCACGCACGCGCACATACAAGTATATGGTTAGATACATTTTTATATACATATATGAAAGGAAAGCGAAAAGAGTATTAGTGTTAAGCCTGTCCAAAATTATTTCACCCTTATTGGTTTGAATCGGCCAAATCCGGCTGTATTTGACTCCTTTACGGAATCGCAAAAAATAAATAAATAAACAAATCACGCTATTGAATACTCGTAGCTTTTAAATAATGCAAGATAAATCTTTACCTGCCTTTATTCATGTAAAAATACCGTGAAACGTTTGAGACCACGTGATTTTTCCAACGTTTGAAGTGAAGTGTGTATATTAGAATTTATCCATATGACGTCAGCAAGTAGCGACTTTGAGGGTTTTACTCTTTATGATGTACAAAATATAAGCGAAAATAACAGTAATTGTTCTCCGGACGAATCTGATATTGATATTAATGAATTTTCGTCGAACGAGGAAGAAAATTTTAATAATGAAAGTGATGAAAATTACGATATTCAAGACATTACAGCAACACAGTCGAAGAAAAACTGTACCTCCTGATGCTCAACCCTCGGACTATTTATTTTTATTTTTACCAGAAAGTTTTTTTTTTAAACCGTCGTGGAGGAAACGAATAAATATGCTCAACGCATGATTTCTATTAGTGAAAGACTCGATCCACTATAGCAGCCAATCAATACTGCAGAAATGCGAGCTTTTTTCTTGCCATAAATATTATGTTTGGTATCAAGCAGCTTCCTCGACTGTAGAACTACTGGAGTCCTGGTGTAAGGTATTGTGATCCATATACCTCTAGCTTTATATTGAAAACAAGGTATTCGAAAATATCTCAATATTTACATTTGTCTGACTCTGAAAGACCCAAACTACGATCCCCTATATAAAATGCGTCCTATTATTGATTTACTTCGTAATAAGTATAAAACTGTGTATCTGGCCGGGAAAAATCTCAGTGTAGACGAAGCCTTGATAGGCTATAAAGGTAAGGTACGTTTTTGGCAATACATGCCTTGTTGAAACTACTAAATGGGGCATCAAGGTATGGGAAGTCTGTGAATCAGACACAGGATATTGTGCAAACTTTGATGTCTACACAAGGAAAAAATATTATAGAGACAGGCTATATGGATTGGGGTATGACATAGTATGGACTCTAACTGAAGCATTTCACCATCAATAGCGACACCTGTGTTTCGACCTCATGTAAGTACTTAACGTTTAGTACTGCTGTGAGGAACCGTATAGGGCTACCACGTGAAATGAAAACAGCAAATT
The DNA here is from genome assembly GCF_046866305.1 of Octopus bimaculoides. Classification (NCBI taxonomy): domain Eukaryota; kingdom Metazoa; phylum Mollusca; class Cephalopoda; order Octopoda; family Octopodidae; genus Octopus; species Octopus bimaculoides. The sequence continues at coordinate 72,302,183 of NC_142933.1, forward strand.
TTTTTTTAAAGTGGGGGATATTCTTCAAATACAGAAAGAAAATTTGTTTGTAACATTATATAAAAATAAAAAATAAAGGTTTTATTTCTGTCTACCAATGAATAAGCTGGTGTTGGTGGTGAGGAAAACCCGCAGTAAATATTTCCTATAACAAATGTATGGGTGGTGTCGACAAATCCGGCCAGTATCGAGCATACTACCCAGTTGGACGACCTGGAAATAAATGGTGGAGGCACATTGTATGTTTTTTAGTGAACCTGTGTTAATTCATATATTGTTTATGCAATAAGCCACAAGGTACCTCCGCCACGAAAGAACAACGACCATATGAAATTTAGGTTTGACATTGCAACTCAATTACGTGAGAGCTATTCTTCCAGAAAACACAGAACTGAGAGAAAATCAAAATTAACTAAGGTGGGTATCAACAGAGTAACTATTAACTTTCATAACGTTGAAAAAAAATGGGGGAAAAAAAAAGTTTGCAGACGTTGTTCGTTGCAAAAACGAAAAACTGCAAAAAGGTTTCAGTAACAATTTCATATAAAGCAAATATAAACCCCCCAAAATTGTATACTCTCTTTAAATTTGTATCTCGCTCGGACATAATTTAATTTTTGGCTACTTTTATAAAAAAAAACATATTCTTTAATCTGTACGAAAGCTCTTTCGCTGGTTATTATTCTCACTTAATACTACAAAAGACAATATTAGAAGATTGTATAGTGCCTTTGTGGAAAAAGTGCTTTGGACAATTTTAGAAATACTATTATATATTTCTTTCATCTTATTACAAATAATATGTGTAAATGAGAAATACATATTAATTCACATTTGTCTCATGTATTAATTTTTATTAGATGCATTCTGTTATCTAAATATTAAATTATATAAGAGTACGTAGCCAATGGTATATTGACTAGTAAAAGAGTTTTATACTTTATTTTCAATGAAAATGCTTGAATTAAATATAGAGAAAGAATAAAATCTTGCACTGATTATACCTGTATTTTAATTAATTCAAAAGTCATGTACCTCATCATGGAAAAGTGGCAAAATTGCTAGCGGTTGACGTCTGGGGTAATTCTAGTAACAAATCAAACAGGCAACATACATTACTCTGTATATGTGATGTGATATGTGTGTGCGTGTGTGTGTGTGTGTGTGTGTGTGCGTGCGTGCGTGCGGCGTGCTGACAGAATCGTTAGAACGTCGGACAAAAATGCTTTGCGGTACTCGCTACGACTCCTCACGTTCTGCGTTCAAATCCCACCGAGGTCAACTTAGCTTTTCATTATATCGGAGTCGATGGAACAAAGTACCAATCAAGTACTGGTATCGATGTTATCGTCAATCCTACATCCCTCAAAATTACTGGCCGTGTGCCAAAATCAAAATCTATTATACGATGTGTTTGTACGTGTATATTTGATTTTATCCTTGTAAAAGTATTTCACAGGAAATTATTAGCACAAAATCACTAGATATTGCCAATAAATAGCCAGTTTTATTCATATGTGCCTAATCCTGAAGTATAAAATTTCTAATAGAAAAGGGGTGAAAAAAAAAGAATAAACAAGTATAACTTAGTTGTTTGGAAATTGGAAAATGAAGGTGAATCTCATTTCTGTAAATTATTTCATTAAAAATTTCTTTGCGTACACAATTAGCATATTTCCAAAGCTTGCGATAACCGAAATTTGTCGTTTGTAAACACTTAATGGTCAACATCACAATTATTTTCATAGTGTTCGTTTTAATATTGAATGTTAATATTCGTTACCAGCCAACCATATAGTTTCTTGAGTTCTTAATAAAAAACACAAAAACAAAAACGATTCCGTTTTGTATTTTGAAATATTTGTCCAAAATATGTTGTTTAGAGGTTACTTGTCATCAATATTGTTCAATAATAATTAGAGAACTTTATGCATCAGTAACAATTTCATATAAAGCAAATATAAACGGAAAGAAAATTGTATACCTTCTTTAAATTTGTATCTCTCTGGGACATAATTTAATTTTTGGTTACTTTTATAAAAAAAATAAATAAAAATATTCATTAATCTGTACAAAAGCTTTTTCGATGATTATTATTCTCAATTAATACTACAAAAGACAATATTAGAAGATTTACAAGCAAAATCTTTCAAGTTTTTTTATACGAATACTAAGAACAATTTTTCTATAATAACGTGTTAATGCCGTTCTCGCACATAAGATATATGATAAATTATTCAGTAAGTGAATACAATTTTCCAGAATATTTAATAATTTCTTTGACTACCCAGTCTATAAATTTAATGTATTCATTCTTTTTCGTTGCTATATCATGGTATTTCATAAAAGAGTTATATGTAATAAGTATGATACCCCACCACCACCACCAAAAAATGGGGTGCAGCTGGGGAAAATGCTTTGAGGCATTTTGTCTGTCTTTACGTTCTGAGTGCAAATTCTGTCGAAGTTGCCTTTCATTCTTTCGCACTCGATAAAATAAGCATCAGTTGAGCACTGTGTGGGATCTAATCGTCTAACCCTCTGCCCGAAATTTCTGACTTTGTGCCAAACTTTGAAACTAATAAATAGGATACTAGCTAATCGTATACGTACGAGGTGGCATTAAAAGTTACTGGATTAGTTCTGTAGCGCGCCAACAGATGGCAGAACGCGGTTGTATGCGCAGTGAGAGCAAGCAGTGACCTTCATGAGACAGTGTGCCGATGACTTTCCTGTGTTCAATTCCCAAGTTGTGAAATTTGTATTTTTGTGATCACGTTTATACTGTAGTCTGCGATTTTGCCATAGACAGGAACAAAGAGCCAACGTAAAATTTTGCGTTAAACTTGGGAAGTCTGCTACAGAGATATTGATCATGCATAGGCAAGCTTATGGCAAAGGGTCGTACGCAATGTTTCGACTGACATGGGCGAATCAAAAGTGAAAGAACGTCCCTGGAAGACGATGAGCGATCTGGAAGACCTGTCACGAACGTCACCTCCAGAAATGTGGTATTGTGTATCGAGAATTCGTCCCCCAGGGCCAGACTGTCAATCAAGAATTCTACTGCGATGTTTTGAAGCATTTGAGGGAAGACATTCGGTGAAAGCGACCGGATTTGTGGAGCGCAAAGAATTGGATTCTTCACCGAGCTCTCCTCACTCGTGAGTTTCTCGCCAAAGTAAACATGGCGTAGCTTCTGCACCCACCCTATTCGACAGATTTAATACCTGTGGACTTCCATCTCTTCCCCAAGATGAAAATGCTGCTCTAAAGTTGCCGTCTTAACACCGTTGTCGAGATCCAGAGCAAATCGCAGAAGGTCCTCGACTCGCTTATGGAAAACAACTTCCAGGCCGGATTCCAAAGTGGCAGGAACGCCAGGACTGGTGTATTATTGTGCAAGATGACTATTTCGTAGGCGATGATGTTAAAACTTAGATAAATAAAAAAATTTGTATTAAACATAACTAGTCCAACAATCTTTTCATACCACCTCGTATACCCCACAAATTTTACGATTGTTATTTAATGTAGATAATTTCAGTTGATCGATGATAATATTCTTTCTCGGTTAATGAATTAGGCTCACCAAAGTAAAAGCTTAAAAAGGTTTTGTACCAAGTACCTTTATTTAGTTTTGTTTGCTATTTCACTTCAATGATTTAATAATTTAGTTTATTTCACCATACTTACAGGCAGGTGATGATTTGTACATATCTGGTTCAATGCTTGCAAACTCAGATATCTGAGATCGCGTCAAAAAAAATTCATCCAACCGATTTGCTACAACCATAAACTCTCTCTCCCTCTCTCTCTCCCTCTCTCTCCCTCTCTCTCTCTCTCTCCCTCTCTCTCTCTCCCTCTCTCTCTCTCTCTCTTCGCCTTTTCTATTGCTACTACATATGCTTCTGCTCCTCTGATCTAGCAAACTGCCTACCACAATTTGCTCTAACATTCCTCTCTGGAACCGCAACCTTCAGAATTCCCCGCTTACATTTGTCTTACGAGCAACTGAATGCAGAAATTTGGGCAAAACCTCAAACACATCGTTCTCACCAATCAGAGAAAATCTACAAAGGTCATGGACTACTCATTATTATCATCATTTTTCCGCCGAGGTTGACTTTACCTTTTATGTTTTCAGAGTCGATGAAATAAGTATCAGTCACGCACTGGGGTCGATATAATCGACTAGCCCCTTCCCCACCAAATTTTCAAGGCCTTGTGCCAAGAGTAGAAATAATAATAATTATTGTTATTATCAAGGTAGCGAGCTAGTAGAATCATCAGCGCGCCGGTCGAAATGCTTAGCGGTATTTCGTCCGTCAGTACGTTCTGAATTCAAATTCCGCTGAGGTCGACTTTACCTTTCGGGGTCGATAATATAAGCACCAGTAAAATGTTGGGGTCGATGTAATCAACTAGTCGCCTCCCCACCCAAATTTCAGGCCTAGAGTAGAAAGGATTATTATTATTATGATTATTATTATTATTATTATTATTATTATTAAATTTAATAATGGTTAATTTACTTTAGCTCAGATTATTAACATTTTAATTTCTTTAATAACCCTCTTATTGGAGTATATATGTATATATTTATATATGTACATACGTACTTTAGTTTTAAGTAAATGTCTTAGATAACTTTTTTCTAACAATATTGCAGGGAGACTTCTGCAACCTACATTGTGTGTCACCTAAAAGCCCGTGATGTTTCATTACTGACATACGCAACTAAGTGAATAAAATGGGTTTGGGAAGACAGCTTCTTTGTTTCTGGAAACAGCCGTGTATATGAAGAAGGGTGGGATTCTGAGTCGTAGCAAATTGACTTCACTCGTAGGCTATACGCTTCAGATAAAGTATATACTCTTTGATTATGTAAGGAAGAGATAGAAAGAGAGAGAGAGAGAGAGAGAGAAAGAGAGAGAGAGAGAGAGGCTTCTTGGTAAGACTTTGGAATTCTGAATTAGCAATTTTCTAGCCTACAAGTGCCGAGTTCGAACCCTTTCATGTAAGGATGATTGAATACTCAAATTGTTTCTTATATTTCTCTTAAGGATAAAAATCTTCATAATCAAATTAATCCGAGAAAAACTTTAAAATTCTTATTTTGATCCTCATATTTAAAAGTTATTTGGTAACAATTATAGAGCATTAATTTCATATTGGCGTTGCATAATTGTACAAGCACCTGTACAAACGAATCCAGGTAAAAAGAAATATCACAGGAAAAAGTCACAGGGGTTTTGTCCGGTGGGGGAGGGTTGTCCAAGGCGGTTTTGTTCTAGGGAGCTTTTTTCCGGATTCCATAAATTAATTGTGACTTTTTTTTCCTGTGACTTTTTTTCCTAGCCAAAACTGTGATTTTATTACTGTAACTTTTTTTTCCTGTGACTTTATTACTGGTCACCGTACAAACACCTGTCATACCTAACCTTGGTGTACAGATTCGACAGTATAGTTTCTGTTTCTTTCGATTACTTATATTAATCCATGCTTCTGAAAATATCCTTTTGATTACAGAATTTTCTCTTTCTTACAACTTTCAATCAATGAAGTGTCTACTATAGAACTTTTCTTTCCTCTTTTAACGCTACTACAACAATAATGCTTTCAATAACTTTACATACATAGGCGCAGACGGGGTAACAAGTTTGCTTCCCAACCACATGGCTCCGGGCTCACTCCCACTGTGTGGCACTTTGGGCAAGTGTCTTTTACTGGAGAACAGAAACGGCGAGGAAGCCCGTTGGTTGTATGTATATATATATATATATATATATATATATATATATATATATATAATATATATATATACATGAAGGAGTGCATGTGTATCCATCTGTTTGTGTTTATTCTGCAACATCGCTTGACAAACCGGTGTTATATTTTTTATGTCATTGCAACTTAGCTGTTCGGTAAAAAATAAGTTCTATGGGCTATCTTTTCGACTAAACCTTCCAATGTAGTGCCCAAGCATGGCCCAACATGGCTCAGCAATGACTAAAACAAGTAAAACGAATAAATAAATAAACAACCAATATTTTGCTGCGAAATAAACTTTTCCATTATCTGCTTAGCTGACAAGTATTTCTCAGTTAACAAAGTTACTCTTTTATCCTACCTCACAGAAACAGACCAAAGACAACATAAGTCTTCAACTCCCCCATATATTCAGATATCTTTCTACTATCTCCAAAGTTACGAAAAGATAAGGAATAGCCAGCTTCTAAATCTAACAGATAACCCATTGACCTATGGCCGAGTATCACTTCAAGAAAACTTATAGTCAGCTAATACTACAGTGATAGTATAAAACCACGTTTTTTTAAAGTAACAAGGTTTTTGATAAAATTTGGCACCGAAGTATATTCTAAAGGCTACCCTTTCCAAGAGATCAACTGAAACCGTCTTACTTTCAATCTTTATGAATGACGATTTGTCTAATCTCACAGTTAATCGTCTTTCATTCATAGTTCAGTTACAAACTAGTTTCTTCATCAAGGATACTATACTGGCAATGATACATACGTTCCGTCTTTCATCCAACCGGCAATCAGCTACATCAAATTTCGGTATGTGAAAATGATAATAATAATAATAATAATAATAATAATAATAATAATCATGATAATGATGACTACGATGGGGATGATGATAAATTCTTTTATTTGCCACAAGAGATATATGTGCGTGTATGTATGAGTATGTATACAAAAACACATACATATAAAATGTGTATACATACACACATATAGAGAGAGATAGATAAAACATATATATACACATATATATTGGGTGTATGTGTGTAATAAATTGATATGATATACGAGTATGCATAATATCTATGATATATACGAAAAATCCTGGAAGGCCTGGCATCCAAATTTGGAATTGAAAGTTATGCCAACAACAGAACTGAACACTATTGTATTCTACCAAAGATGCTGTTTTTCTCCATCTAGTGTAAGGAGCCAGTATTGTAACAGCTTAGATTTGAAGAGACCACATCTTTCCAAAACTCAGCTCTATCTCGACAGAGATCTACAATGTGTAGATGTGTGTGTGTTCAAAGAACATTTGGACAAACTTTATCTGGAATCAGAGAAATCCACATCGTTGGAGGAAACATAAAATAGAGCAGCTCTATCTAGTTCGCCGCTCCACCAAAATCAGTTACGAAGAGAGAGCCAAAAAGTGAGTGGGAAATAAAAGCCACACTAAATGTGGTAACCCAACGTAACTACAACCTCTGGCTGAAACCAGTATAATATATGTAATTATATATGTATGTATACACACACACACACACACACACACACATATATATATATATATATATATATATATATATATATATATATATATATATATATATATATATATATATATATATATATATATATATATATATATTATATTTATTACAAATGAAAGGGTAAAGGATTATTAATTTATTAATAAATTAATAATTAATAATTTTTTACCAAGCCTTTAACTGCTATTTCTGAACTTCGGTATGTGGTGAAGCAACTGTTGATGATCCCTTAATTATGTTTATATATATATATATATATATATATATATATATATATATATATATGAGGGGGTGCGGAAAAGTTCCTGGATTGGGGTAAACGAAAATGCAGGTGGATCAGTTAATTATTATTTTATTCAACGTATTTCTTTATCAGATTCACACACTTTTTGCAGCGGTCCTTCAGGTCTTCTAAGCCCTGCAAAAGAACTCGCGACACCCTTAAAGCCAGGGACTTTTCAGCACCTCCTCATACATACATACACACACACACACATATATATATATATATATATATATAACGCATACACATACCCCAACCCATTCTATACCCAAATGCATGATATATGCACCTTGTATATATTCATAAATTTACATACAATTTCTTACTACTACTTCTCTCTCTCTCTATCTCTCTCTCTGGTAAGCAGACACGTCTTACATATGCATTCACATTTTGACACCTGTTCATAGGTTGCCACTCCCATTCTCTCTGCCTTTTTTTTTATACACACTTCTCACGTATACCATTAATTCATACCCAAACACTTAATCATACCTCCTGTGAACAAATATTGTTTAATATAATATATAAGGTGGCGAGCTGGTAGAATCGTTAGCACGCTAGTATTTCACCTGTTTTGACGTTCCGACTTTGCCTTTCGTTCCATCGAGATCAATGAAATAAGTATAAGCTGAACACTGGAGTCGATGTAATTGACTTACCCCAACCCACAAAATTGTTGACCCTAAGCCAAAACTTGAAACCAACATGTGTGTGTGTCTATGTATGTTTACACACACACACACACAAATACATATAGACAGATGATATATATATATATATATATATAGAAAGAGTTTCGGAGGACGGAGTAAGTCGACTACAATGACCCCAGTATTTAACTGACTCTTATTTTACCGACCTTGAGATTATAAATGGCAAAGTCGGCTACAGCGGAATTTGAACTCAGAATGTGAAGACAGGCGAACCACTCTAAGCATTTTGCCCGGCGTGCTAAATTCTTTCAGCTCACAGCCTTCCTTATACCTGATAGTAGAAACAATATTGGTCAGATTTAGATATTTGGCTGGGTGTAAAACTCAGCTGAAGGCGATAAGCTGGTAAAATCGTTACAACATCGGACAAAATGCTTCTTCCGGCCTTGTACGTTCTCATTTCGAATCACACCGAGGTAAACTTTGCCTTTTAACCCTTTAGGTTCAATAAAAAGTACTAGTCAAATACTGGTTGGAATAGTGGAGTTGCCTCAGTCTTCTCAGAATTGCTAGCCTTGAACCCGGATACGAACCGGTGTTCCGTTCAGAGGAATATTGTGATCTCCGTTATTTATGCGTCATGAGAATCGAGTAACCAGCCTTATAAGCCAAGGGCTCGAGAAAAAAGGAGCAAAAACAAAACAAAAAATGTCAATGGCTACATTAGAATATAAACTCTCCACTTAGACGTCAGGTGTTCGCTGCCTTATGCAGTCTACAGTAGAAGTTCTCATAACCCGATATACTAAAACCGCAGTTCATGTCACAAAAGCAGTGAAAGAAAGAAAGTACATTCCTTTTTATCGTGTCATCATTGCTGTTTAAGAAATAATTCCAAAAGACGACAACAAATAAACATTCGAAATATTTCCTTCGGCGAGAAACATGCAATATAACAAAGATTATTTATGTAAATAGTTGCAGAAACTTTGTTAATAGTTTAACTTCCATATTTATAAGTTTTTTTCTATTTTTTAAAAATTTCTTTCTCCCTTTTACTCGTATATCGTTCTTCTATCCTCAGTCTGTGGCGTGTGCAACAGAAGCTGTTATGAGTAGAATCCCATATCATAACAAAGGGTTATAGAAACTTCTGTACACTATTGCATTTGGTGAAACCGGAGTTTTCTGTTGTGCTGCATGTCATATTTAAATTACCTTGATTACACAAAACACAACGTTAAAGACTACGTTACAAACATTACTTAGCTGTTACACCAGTTAGAGCCTTCGGCATTTAACACTACATGCCGAGAATTTTGATTCCTGTTTAGATGGGCAATGTAAACAAATTATTTACAATTTCTTTCTGGAAAAATGAAAATGTTATAGAACTTATTTATTTTCAAACGGGAAAAGAAAATACAGAATAATATGCCTCTAAAATCTAACCGACTGCTATTTAAAAAGATAAATAGATAAATATGTGTAAAATTTATAAAAAACTTTATTCCATCTTTACTACAAACCTTCCATTATATTGCCAAACGTCCTTCTTAGTTATATTCTCATCCTTAGTTATGTTATTTTCATTCAGTTTGTTCAAAAGTTTCGGTTGTAAATACAAGAACACGAATGCAAATTTATCTGAATTGATGCCGCAACATCAAAAGCGCAAAAGATATTGATTTTATACTAAAACAAGAAGTTTCGTGAGATGATGGTGACCAAAGTTACACATATAGAAGAGATCAATTGTTCTCTTTCACCGGGTGAAATGGTCTAGAGCAAGTTAAATGTTTCTTCCATGTACTTTACTTAGTTCTGGTGGTCCTCAAAACTTTAGTCGTTAAACTGAAAAAGCTCAGTTCATTTGACAGTCTCCAAGTATTATAATCCTTTCTGCTATAGACATAACGCCTGAATTTTTGGTGGGAGGGTAAATCAATTACACCAGCCATAGTGCTCAACTATTACTTATTTCAATGGCCCTAAAAGAGATGAAAAGTAAAGTCCACCTCGGTGAAGTCTGAAATCAGAACGTTATAGACGTGCGAAATGCCACTAAGCATTTTGTCCGGCGTACTAATAATATAAGCTGCCTCAATTTGTGAAAATCTTCCCCAACTTCTTTTGCCATACACCACCCATCAAACAAATATTCCTTTTTTCTCGCAACTTCTACATAGGTATCCTCCCTTCTTTTCTTGGACTGCCTAAATTTTTGTCTATATGCCTCGGGGACCAGTTCATAAGCTTTCAGAATAGCCTGTTTGACCACTTCATAACTCAAACTTGCTTCGATCGATAAAGCCGAATAGACTTCCTGAGCCCTGCCTTTTAAAACACATTGTATTAACATTGTCCAATGCTCAACAGGTCATCTCAAATTTATTGCCACCTTTTCAAAATGAAGGAAAAATTTATCAATATCTGCTTCACTAAATGGGAGTACATGTCTAATATTTTTCACTACATCGAAATCTGTCTGACCACGAGTAGTGTCCAACTTTCTACTCTGTAATTTCATTTCTTTCAATTTTAATTCTTTTTGAATTTCCATTTCCCTTATTGCTTTTTGAAATTCTAATTCTAATTTCCTCAACTCAAACGCATCTGTTTTCTCTGGTTTCAACAATGACAAAGCCGAATCTTCAAAAATTTCTTCATCAACTAAATGTTCCAAAACCATTTTGAAAAGCTCTTACTTTTTTCATAGTAGACTTAGCCTCCACCAGATCATAATGCTTGGCCAATAACAACAATTCTGATTTTTTTAAATCCTCAATTGCTCCACACTGGGAAATTCAATAAATTCTTCAACCTTAAATTCCATAATTAAATACTGGTTCCACTAGAAGAATTTCGAATGTTAATACAAAATTATGCAGGTAATATGTGTATTTTAGCAGTGGAAATTTTGTATATAGCCTTTTTTTTTTCTTTTTTTTTTAAAAAACTCAAATCGATCAGATCATAGGTGAATTGTAAAGTTGTTTTATAATGTGTTTGCGAGATCCAGCTCCCGGATGAGCCCCCAATTTGTTACGATCAGACAAATTAATAATGCAAGAAAAAGGGGTAAACTTCTGATCGCAACAAGAAAGTGTTCAAACAGGGAAGTAAATGTTCATATATGAAGATTATGTCCAGTTTCAAAGTAGGTAGTGAACGGCCCGATCCGTATGCAGCTCCGTCTTTCGTTCTGGTTCTATTCACGCCAAGCTCCCGATGTCTTCCTCATTCCCCTTTTTAACAGAAAGTACGAGTTTACCTGCCTTGCTAGTTAACAGGAAGTGAACGAGGTTACCTGTCTCGAACTATGCTAACTTTCTGTATATGTATTTGGTTATTCATACCAACATTATTTCATTACGGCCACTTCCTGTTTCTTTCCTGTTCGGAGTATTATATCTTGATTCAAATATCTTTGCTGCTACGTCTGTGTGAGTTCTTTTACGTCTGTTATTGTGAGACATTTTTGTAACTGTTTGTTTAACAGTAGTTTTTCGCCCTACGGGGCAGGAAAATACCATTCATTTGGTGACAAGAATTTTTTCTGTTATTTTTGTCTTTTTGACAAAATGGCGACAGCCGAAAGCAACGCTCCCATTCAGGGAGAAAGTATGCCAAAGCAAAGTTTTTCTCAGGCTGTTGGTGGAAGCACCATTGAACTGAAAATTGTTAAAGAGTGTCTGTACGCGTTCAGGAAGTACATACAAAAGGTGGATGGTGAAACCAAATTGATTCCACCACCCGAGACTGTCAATGCACGAAAGGAAAAGATAGTAGTATACAAGGTATACAATATAAAAGAAAAAAAAATCACGGAGGTTCGTAACGAACTGGTCGAGAGGTGTCTGGCGCCAATATGGCCAAAGGTCCGCCACGTCAACCGCGGAGTACGAAGTGCAACGGTTGAAGTGCACTTCGACTCGGCTGAAGTGGCGAGGGAGGTCTCGACGGAGACGTTAAAAAACGATGTAATCATGTTGCTGCCCACTTACATGGGAAAAAGAACAGCACGGGTGACCATTGAGGACATTCCTTTCAGATACGACGTAATGTGGGCGGCAGCAGCGGTTATATTTGATGTCGAGGAGAAAATTAATATCCTAAGCATGAAGAGGAAGGAAGCGACCAGATGGAGAGGTCAGACGTTGGAAATTCTGGTCCAAGCTGAGAACAGCACATTCGAGAATTTGCCTGATAGGGTGTTTGTGGGGGAGGGGCATATCATCCGCGTGTCGGTGGAGGGACGTCGACCCAGATGTTTCAAGTGTGGGCAGAAGGGTCACGTCCGCTCGGCCTGTGTAAAAACAAGGCCAAACACCGTTAAAACGAGTGACGCCCCTCCTCCGAAAGCGGACGAGGAAGAAAAAGAAAAAGGCAAAGCAGTCACCATCGAAGTGGAGAGTGGAAACACGGTAGAAGGAAAAAAACAGCAAGAAAAGGAACAAGAGAGAGGAAAAATAGTTGCCGTAGTGGAGAGCGAAACGGAAAAGATGGAGTTCCAAACTGCGAGCTACAAAAGAAAGAAACACACGCCAGAGTCCCCTCCCCAAACAAAAAAAAACCTCTGCACAGACAGAGGAAAAAAAAACAACTTCCCACCCTTACCCCGCTGGCACAATGCTGATAGGACAGAGGTTCAAGCCCCCCACCCCTCAACCTGCATTGAAAGGTGTTAAAAAAAACGAAAAAATAGTGGCGATAAACACTAAAAATGAAAAAGTGGTGAAGTATATCAAAGCCCACCCAAGGGTAAGATATTTCAAGAGCCGCACAGAGGACGCTCAATACAGATATGCAAAGGTCTCGGAAGAAGACTTTGCAGAAAGACTGTTTCAAGAGCACGTTAGAAACAAACTGATAATTGACGTCTCTAACGACGTAAAAGAGGGCAGATTGATTGTCAGCCCGGCAGCCACCCCAAACCAGAGCCCGGTGGCAACCCCGAGAAAGAGCCCAGCAGAAACGGAAGGAGGAGGGGAGGTTGGCAAACAAAAAGTGCCATGCTCCCTCTCACAACCGTAAGTCCTCATTTTCTACCTTTATTTTTTCAATGATTAAGTTGGGTAGTTTAAATGTGCGTGGAATGGGGTCGAAATGGAAACAGGCTTGTTTTCTGCACGACCTCATTTCACATAGAATAGATGTGGCTGTAATAACCGAGTCCAAGATGAAGGGACCTGAAGCGTTCTCGCCCCTCCTCAATGGTTACGAGAAATTTATTTCTCCGAGCCGGAGGGGAGGTGCAGGCGTGGCAGTCTTCATCAAGAAAAACTTGGATTTGCAGATACGTACTGTCTTTCTGAACCCAGAAGGTAGGCTGGTCGTCCTAGATGTGACACACGAAAGTAAGCAGTCCTTCAGGTTGGTGGCTGTCTACGCTCCTAACGAACACAGGCAGTCGGATTTTTTTTCGGAACCTGGAGTACTTTCTATTGACGTCTAAAACCATAGTATTGTTAGGGGATTTCAACACTATTCTCGATGCGCGAGTTGATAGTGTAGGCTCCGCTGATAGGAAAGGAAATTCTTGCCTCAAAGGTCTACTAGAGAGCTTTAATCTAGTAGACCGTTACCGACTGGATGAGCCGAGCGTTCCACAGTGGACGTGGAGTAATAATGACGGCTCACGCAGATCGTATATAGATAGAATATTTGTTAAGGAAAGAGATAAGAATAGTTTTAGCTGTCCACATTTTTGCATTGTGCCTTACTCGGATCACAAACTTGTGACGTGTGAGGTGCATATAGATAAGTGTCATAGACAGGGACCCGGGTATTGGAAAATGAACAAGTCTATTTTGACTTGTGTAACTTTTCGTACCCGGATTAAGTAGTTAGTGCAGAGGGCATTATGTGGCACCATCATTAATAATAGATGGTGGCACGCCCTCAAGAAAGCCATACGACTTGAGTCCATTAGATTTAGCAATCAGCTAAGTTTAGATAGGACTAGAATAGAGGGTGACTTAGTCAGGAGTCTAGATGAGGCAATGGAATCTGGCACCGCATCCAGAGTGACGGCGGCGAGAACGGTCTTGTATCGTCACCTCAATGCCAAACACGAAGGATGCCGAGTCGGAGCTAAGTTACGCGCTGGGAAACGAGAAGGTATCAACGCAGCCAGATGGGCTCGCCATGTGGAGAGTCAGAAGGGCAAGAAGTCCTGCATTGGGTCTTTGACTGACGGGCAGGGACGCAGGATCTATGGACAGGAGGAGATGCAAAAGGCCCTTCACCAGCATTTTGCTCGGGTGTTCGGGGAGAGCGGTCCGCTTGAGCGTGGGGAGCCCTTAAGGGACTTCCTAGCTGGCGGGCCTCGACTCTCGGCGCGCGAGGCTGAATGCTGTGAAGGCCTGATCACTCCCGCGGAGGTAAGAGAGGTGCTGGCCGAGTGCGCTGGGGAAAAGTCTCCGGGACTGGATGGTCTGCCCTACGAGTTTTACCGAGCAATGCCGGACTTGTTTGGGGAGATTCTGGCAGGCGTCTATGCAAACTGGCAGCAGAATGGGAGAATTCCCAGTTCTGTAAGCCGGGGAGTTGTGACGCTGATACAGAAGGACCCAAGCAAGGGGGATAGCATTAGTAACTATAGGCCCATAACTCTACTCAACGTAGAGCTAAAGATTTTGGCCAAGGTGTTAGCTAAAAGGTTGACGGCGGTCGTGGAGAAGCTTGTCGGGAAGGCACAGACCTGTGCAATCCCAGGCAGGTCGATCCAGGACAATCTTCACCTTCTCCGCTACACCTTAGACAGGGTTGGGAAATTAGCCGGCAAAGGAGGGGCAGTGGTCCACTTAGACCAAAGTAAAGCATTCGATAGGGTCGACCATCGGTACCTGGAGGCCGTCCTCGAAGCGGCTGGGATAGGCCCGGGCTTTCGCGGGTGGATCTCCGCTATGTACAGCGGCATTAAGTCCACCGTCCAGATAAACGGTTACCTAACGGAGCCGTTTTCGATCAGGCGGTCTGTTCGTCAAGGGTGCCCCTTGTCTCCGGTCCTGTGTTTTGGCCCTGGAGCCTTTGCTGCGGAGGCTGGAGAAGTTGGGTGGCAACCCTAATGAGATCGGATGCGGTAAGTTTACTTCTGCGTATGCGGACGACGTCACTCTCATCGTGAGGAAGCACAACTACCTCGAGTAGAAGATGCTCTCCGAAGATACGAAGCGGTGGCAGGAGCAAAAGTTAACAAGGACAAGTCCATCGGTCTGCGCCTCGGGACCTGGAGGAACAGGCCGTTATCGTCCAGTGTCGTTGGACACTGGACAGATGGTCCTGTTAAGTTGCTTGGAGTCTGGTTCGGTTCAGACTCACAGACGGAGAAGAATTGGAGCGAGGTAGTAAACAAGGTGGAGGCCATAACCCGGAAGTGGTCCGGGCGGTCTCTGTCCTTGAAGGGTAGAGCGGAGGTGGTGCAGATGTTTATAGCATCTGTAATCACCTACCGCCTGTCCGTTGTGCCTTTCCCCGATTTTTGGCTAAACAAGCTGGTACGACTCCTCTTCCGCTTTTTGTGGAGGGGGGGAAAGCCACTTGTGAGGCGCTCCGTATGCTGCCAGGAACCGCTAAAGGGTGGTTTGGGGATGCCCTGGCTAATGATGCGCAGACATGCGTTGAGGCTGAGACATCTCTGGTGCCACTTGGAGGGTGATAAGGTGTGGAGTCCGTTGGCGGAGGAGTTCTTGCCGCGACCGGCCTCGCTGGAACGATTTAAACCCGGTCTCATTAGAAGATGTAATCTGACTTTATGGCAGAAGGAGTGCCGTCAGGCACTCTGGTCTATCCACAAGACGGGCAAGGCTGGCTGCGGGAATACCACCTCGGTATTTTACAGACGGCTAGTGGAGGAGGGAAACGATGACGTCATAGGAGGGGCTCTGGGGTTCGACGAGAACCAACTCGCCAACCTGTTTCGTAAGACCTTCAAGCCAGAGTACTTGGATAATTTCCAAAAATCTCTGACTTGGCAGAGTTACAGGAATGCTCTACCTGTTCGCGAAAAGTTATCCAGGCACGGTTTAGCAGTGCCACCGACATGTCCGAGATGCGAGCAGGACAGTGAAACTGTCCAGCACGGTCTCGTACATTGTCGGAAGCTCTCCGGCTTGATGATTTACGTGGAACACGTGTTGTCGCATCTGGGACGAGTACAGCTGTCGGCTGAGTCTATGATAAAGATGATACCGCCAACTGGACTATCAAAGGAAGGTGAGGCTTGTTTTCTCTGTACGGTAGCAGTATTGAAAGAGTGTATATGGAGGACGAGAATGGAAGGCATCGTGACAGGGTCCTACATATCCGGCCCTGGATTGCTGTTCTACTTCAGATATCACCTGAAGAGCAAGATAGGGCTGGAAAAGAGAACCCTGTCTGAGAAAGTATATGAACGAAGATGGAAGGAAGTAGTGAAAAAGGTGGGTGTAAGTCACCCAAACTAATCATTGTGAAAATAAAAGGCAAACTGCTGGGCCTTATAGGCTGCCGGGTTGAAAAACCCAATCTCCCCTTCTTTTTATAGACATACATGTGTGTAGGTGTATGTATGGGTATGTGTGTGTGTGTGTGTATGTATGTATGTATGTATGTGTGTTTGTGTATATATATATATATTTATATAGATGTGTGTGGGTATGCATGCATATGTATGTCTGGATATTCAAAGTCATCGTTTTTTAAATTTTATAAAAACATCGTAAAAAATTTTTAAAAAGAACTCATACATTTTGTACATTTGTTTGTATTTGTCTTTGTATCATCTATGTAAATTAGATCCGTAGTGATCATAATAAAAATTTCATTTCCTTTCTGCCAAAGTCGTTGACAAACGTGTATCTCACCATCTTCGGAAAATATAGGGTAAGTTCTCGCCCTTCATTATCCTATTGGAATACATAACAACATCATGTGCTGGTTATCAACCTCATAGTTTAACTTTCCTTTACTGGCATGTGTACTACATTCTATAAGTAAAATATTCCAAAGAAAAATCTACAGTGAATCCTCAAAACGTTTCTTTAATTTCCCATGTAAGACAACGTTGACATTTCTAAAGGAACAAAATAATATATAACATTCATGCCTTTCTGGAGTTGCATTAGTAAAGTGAAGATTGAAATAGATTTAATTGCGGATCGCAGTCTCGTCTCGTTAGAAGCTCTGTAAAAATTAAAATTTACAAGTTAATGAAAATGCACTTCAATGAAGCTAATAAACCCCCTTGAAAATATCATAAACATTACAATGTCTCAGTACCTATTTTCCCTGTCATAGGGGAGCTTTATTCTCTGTCAAAATGAAAAGTATATTAATATTCCTTAAATAAGTTGTTCAGTTTATTATTTGATGAAAACTAGAAAACTGTTTTGTTCAGTCTGACTCCGCAATCCCATCTTGAATTTCCAAACAAGGTATTTTGTTTCAATCGCCCTACCATTCCACTTTTCCTTCTCGTAAAAACTTCTTTTTAAACTTCTAACTTTTATGCACCACACTGCCACTTAGCTTTCATTGCATTCATTACAGTTGCTAACTGTTTGAAACCGTATAAAAATTATTGATGCGATGATCTAAAATGACTAATTATATTTGGTATAAATAGTGTGAAGAAATTTCTTGTACCCTGCCTTGGAACTGGTCAATTTTTTACTTGTTTTTTCTCATCTTGACATAAAGCATTTCGCTGGCATATTGCAATTTTGGTCTTTTATGATTAAATGTTGGTAAAATATCGAAATATTTGTTCATAACACTAAATTCAGACGTAGAAACTTTATGCGAAGCAAATTTGGTAAATGTTGCGAACTTTTAATAATAAAAGAGAGGAAATAGATTCAACGAGACAAAGACTCAGTAAATTTATGTATTGTCATCTTCGAACTTTAAAATAAAGCTTCTTACTATTAACTTTGGATAGAAAGGTGGGGTTTTCGTAATGTGTGACAAGTATTTCAAGGAAGTTTCAAATTTAAGTATCAATATCAAAATATATTAATATATAAAATATTTTTTTTTAAATATTGAAATAATATATAAAGCAAATTCTATTTTATGAAATAAACAAATATAACTATAAACGAGGCAAAACAACAGACTGATATAGACATAAGAATTCTTGAAAATGTTGTAAACATTTACTGACAGTTTAAGCAATGTAAATTTGTCTGCTTGCTAATGAGTGCCATATGTAAACGACATGTGTAAAGAAGTGTTCTCACTATGTGTGTAGCTTTCGTTGATGTTTGCTGGTTGAGTCATATATTTGAGTTATATATTTTCTCTTCTCTAAATTTATATTTGCTTTTTCACTTCCTCTAGCCACATCACTAGTAGTTATCCTTTCTGAATTCATCTTCCTACGGCAGCCATTTTCGTAGTAATATAAGGTATTTTCTATCTGTAGGGCACTTCAACATAGCTTGCTTTTCTACGAGTATACGTCATGTGAATCGCCAGTGTGTCTATGTATTGAGTTTTGCTAGAAAAGAAGGATAGAAGGAATTTTTCATGTAGTTGAATTTCAAACGCCATGCGCTTGTATGTGACTGGAATAATTTCAGCTTATTTCTGTTATCTGCACATTCCACCTTTTAGAGGTGGTAGTTTAAATTTCTTTTTCTGTTTCTGGAGTTCCTTTTTTTTCCCCTTCTATTTCAGATATATATTTTTCTTCTCTCCTTAACACATTAAAGTGTTGTTGGAGTGCACACAACATTCTTTAATTTTGTTTAACTTATCAACACTTCATTGAAAGAGATATGTCTATTTACCTAATATCTTAAAAGCATTGATTGCATTTAAAAAGAATCTTATAAAATATTCTCTTTAAATATCTTAGAGATATAGGTTATTCATTTATTTCACTCAACTCTCTTTGTTTCGGATATTTTTCCCATAAATCCGATTACTCTATTCTTAACAAAACAAAATTCATAAATTTATAAAGATCGCTTAATATAAGTATATAACTCCGTATTGCCCACACCTTTCTACTAGCGTTTAACTCTAGATTATTTTAATGTTTGTAATCATTAAAGAGGCACGTTGATCACACAAAAGCTCAATTAAAAAACAATGGCTGTCATTCCTATAAACATAAAACCTCGTTTCGTAGATATAAACCATTATGACTTATTGTAGAGGTGCAGTATAGTCAATTGAATTAACCCCATGATATTACAAGTTTTCTAATGGTGAGTTGCATCTAGTAGTGTATATTCTATGGACAAGGTATTTTCATCAGCAATTGCAGTTACTTTTAACTACCCTTATTGTTAGATTCCACGAAAAAGGCATATATCTCACAGAGAATCATTTTCCTTGAGGCATATTGCTCAAAAATCACTACAACTGACAGCTTATTCTAAATGGTCACATAGGGAAGAAATATATATGTATTTTTCGTGATAGAAACATGCAATTTGATTTTTAAGACACATTGAGCTGGATAGATATCTGAAGAACATATTTTGCAAAACCTTAAAAATCTTTTTGGAATTCTTAGTATTATGTATGTTTGAGTTGTAAAAGCAATAATATCAGAAGTGTAACTGGTGAAATATCATATGCCTGAAGTATTTAACATATAGCTTTAGAGTCTTTTGTAATTGAAGTAAAACAATGTTTATTGAATTGCTGTCTAATGGAAATTTACAAGCTTTGGATAATGCACTGAAAACATTTTCGATGTACCTTTCTTTAATTCTAGAGACAAATACAAAGAATTCAATAAGCCTGTACTTTGAATGATGGGCCTATGCCCCTCTTGATTAATAGAGTTCAGTCTTTTGCTAGGTTCCCTCGATTCATTCTTTAGTCACGCATTGTTGCACTCACCAACTTGTAAATGTTTGGGTGTTGATTGCATTGATCTCACTAGCCTTTCTCACTCTGTCCATTTTATACAAATATTTTTTTTTTTTTAAATCGGACTGATTACAAAACATTAGGTTCTCTTACATATAGCAACTTAAATTTACAGGTTTAGTTCTTACAATGTAATTGTAGGAACACATTTCAATATAGGCACAGAAGTAGCTGTGTAGTAAGTAGCTTGCTTACCAACCACATGGTTCTGGATTCAGTCCCAGTGCGTGGCACCTTGAGCAAGTGTCTTCTACTATAGCCTCTGGCCGACCAAAGCCTTGTGAGTGGATTTGGTAGACGGGAACTGAAAGAAGCCCATTGTATATATATAAATATGTGTGTGTTTGTGTGTCTGCACTTGTCCCTCCACCATCGCTTGACAACCGATGTTGGTGTGTTTACGTCCCCGTAACTTAGCGGTTCGGCAAAAGAGACCGATAGGATAAGTACTCGTCTTACAAAGTAATCCCTGGAGTCGATTTGTTCGACTAAAGGTGGTGCTCCAGCATGGCCGCAGTCAAATTACTGAAACAAGTAAAAGAATGAAAGAATAGTGATTTCATTCATTATTCTTCTCGCAATATTAAGGTATATGTTAGTTTTATGAAGAGTGATGACGGACTGGAAACAATATAATGTAGAATTGGATATCCTACAGTATTTAATTTCATCTGTTCATGTTGAGTTAATAATTCCGTCGCAATAGACTGCGCCTCAATCCATCTCTTTGGGGTATATAAAATATGTACCGGACATGTACAACGTGGATTCAATCGACTGCTAAAAGTGTATAGTTTTATACCAATATGAGAAATCGTTATTATTTCAATCATTAGTTCGAAACACTCCCATTGATGTCAAGAATATATATATATAATTATGTATAATTGATGTATAAAAACGCGTATGGAAGCGAAACAATTTTACTAAACGGTTAGTCGTTAATAAGAGAACATGTAAAGTTAACAAAGTTTTTGTTTGTATCAAAGAAATCGAAGCGGAGAAAGGTTCCCTGCAGTTGTGTGTACCAGGCATTTCAAGGATCGCCAGATGCATAATACATGAGTCTCCGGTCACTTTAGCCAGGAACATTTTCTATTGATGCTGCTGCCAATGGCTGAGATGAATGACTAGTATCACCATGATACCTGAAGCGGTCAAACTAAAATGCAGAACTGACAAGTAGCCTTTGGGGAGATTTCCAATGACGTATAATTGTCGAATGGATGATACTGAGAAAACCTAAACAGATGTATTGCAAATGAATATAGGGAAATCACTTATAAAGTGACCAGCTAACGGCATGCATAGCAGAAACAAATACAGTTGTGTATACAACATATAACCTCTCTCACACACACACACACACACACATATACACACTAACAGACATACACGGTCTTACACATTCACACATAAACACTCACAAAACAATACTTACACAAATACACACACCTTTAAAACCATTATAGCATTTGGACACGAGATAAAATGAAGGTTGATAGAATATATGATGATCAAGAATTTGTATCCGAACAAAGTATCCAAATCATATCAATAAAATCAATTTTATACTAACAAAATATCGGCAACAGACACATACTCTCACCACCATTTCTCTCTTTCTTTCTCCCTCCCTCCCTCCCTCCCTCTCTCTCTCTCCCTCCCTCCCTCCCTCTCCCTCCCTCCCTCCCTCTCCCTCCCTCCCTCTCCCTCCCTCCCTCTCTCTCTCTCTCTCTCTCTCTCACAAACACACGCTCGCGCATGTATATTCTCATTTACATATACATATACACGCACACACACACATTTATATGTACGTATAGGCACGTGTAGGTATGTGTGTGCATGTGTGTGTATACATAGCGTGCTTTTAATATACAGGGTGATTCAAAAGTCCCCATACATAGGAAACATCTATTTTTGATAAGAAACAGTTAAATTTTTTAAAAACTGTTTCTCATAAAAAGAATAAATTGTTCTTAGGTATGGTGACTGAATTGCTTATAGCCTTTAGAATGCAGCATAATCATCACAGAATTATATTCCCTCTCGCCATAATCCTCCCTGTATAATGTTTTATAAACTATCTGATGGTTTGAACGTAGCCAAAACATCTGAATGAATATTTTTGAACCAATAAAACCTAAAATTTCAATTTGAATTTAGTTTAATTAACATGTTACTTTTATTGTTAATTTTGAGTATCATCATTCCTAGAAAGCCACACCTCAAACTCGGCAGCTTTTATTCATTCCGGTTATCTCATACTTACCGTCTCCTTCCTCAAACCTCGATTGAAACTTTAATTCACTTCTTTGTTACTTCAACCTACCAGTCACACTTTCTTACTAGTCACGCTAAAATGACGATGCTGTTAGAGTAATTATAATTTTAAAGAAATTAAGGATACATTGTTCACGTATAGCACGGAAAATAAATCAAAATACTTTCATATTCCACTATTTTATGAATTTCGATTGTGCAAATCAAAATCAATAACCTGGATAAAAGAGCAGTACGTTTCATATTATTTCTCCATAGACTTTCCTTTGTATAATTTTTGAGGAAACATTCAAATCTACCAGGTAGCGGATCTCTACAATGGTACATGACTTTTGTTCTCTAGCTCATACAGTAATATCTATCCTGTTGTGCCTACAATGGGCTGTTGTTTTCATTTTTTTATTGCAATGTTCCACTAGTACTCTGTATTTAAAAGTGTGGATACATTCTGGTTCTGATGTGCGTTTAGCATGGTCATAGGGATATTCACTCTGAGTACAGCATTGTAGACTTTTAACAACAACGCCATGTCCCGTAGAAAGGTGATAACTTGCTGTCAGTTTTGAACAGCTGATGATTATATGGGTGATACCTTCCACACCGGTATGGTACAAACATTTTTTAACAAAGCGTAGCGGTCTAGAGACATCTTTATCTTTCTTGTTGATCAGCTATTTCATAGCTGCCTCCTATTCTTGGCAAGCAAATGCTTAGTTTTTTTGGTGCGATGTGATAAATCCAGGAGAAGTTGTTGTTCCTGTCACTGTTGTCGGCATTCTCCAACTTGCAGGATATTTTACCCTTCATAATTTTCTGTTGGTATAATGAGTATTTCTCCTCCAAGTCCTTCAGTTTAAGTAAGCCAGTGCAGACACACTTGGTTCGCATGAAACAATGGTAAACTCAGGGTACTTGTTTAGGAGTTCTTCGCCTAATATGATGCTTACCCTCGGTGTCTGGTATACATGTGATGTATTTATTTCTCTTTTTGCTCTTCAGTGTGTGTTGTCTATGCGATATGATACGGCACTGAAAGGCCACCAAGAAAGATCTTATGTTTCTTCATTCATCCTTCTGTTTAACACAGATCCTGTCAGTGCTGCTATTGATGCAGAAGTTGATATCTTCCTAGTCCTGATGTACTGGTTCAGATTTCTTCATGTATTTGTTGGAATTAGCACTCGCACTGCGAAAGCATTGTTGGATATGGCTTTATTAAATGCAGATAACTTTGACATTCATATCTTCCGAAGTCTACCGAAATATTCATTTGTCACTCTATTTTTGCTAGCAGCACCAACATATGCAACATTTTCATTGATTCGAAGGTATTCGTAGCATTCGTTATTGGTGATAAAAAATAGTAGGTCATCGGTATCGATATTGTTTGCCTGGTAGACAATCTTTCCTAGTTCGACTACCAAACATGATCACATATTCTAAACAAATTCTATTCCTATACCCCTCGAGAGTGTTGTAATTAGTTCTAATGGTCTCTTGGTATTATAAATATTACTCGTGTAGATTAAGATCACCAACATAAAAGGTGTAGGTGGTATTAATTTTTTGTACATCTGCAGATTCTATCATGTAGCCTATGCATTTCCATGACAGGGGTAACAAGAGCTTTGTGCTAGGACGAAAAGTATTACTTATAAGCTGCCACTCTGAAATATCCCTGTTGATAGCCTAATTCTGATAATGACTGTGGTGGTAGCTTCAGTTCTTATCAATAGTTTTGTACGCCACATTATTGCCAGTCTCTTAATGGTCAGTCTCTTAATATCTATTAGAACTTTAACGAAACGTAGTGACTCTCTTATCCATGTGTGAGGAACGAAATCACGTGCCTTCTAAAAGTCTAGCAGGTTTCAGAAGGGCAAATTTGTTGACGAGGAGCTGTTCGGCACAGCCCTAAGCTCCTTTCTATCCACCTGCCTGCTCATCTACCACTATGTTATGTGATTCATGTTGTATAATTCTAGAGAAATACATTCAAACAACCTCTGTATAATATATACATCATATTCAAGTTTACTAAGGGCCTGTAGCTTTAGAATATACGCGCCTCCTGTTCTTTTTTTTTTACCTTGCAATTGCCAGCCAGTCTGGCAGACCAAGCTCAACGTCCGTTGTTCTTTTAGAGAGGTTAGCGTCGAATTAGAACCACTGTCTTGTTAGTTGCGGATCACATTACGCGATGGCTGTTGCCCTGCAAGTATCTGAAGATACTGTCACCTGGATGTTCGGAGCACTGTTATAGCTCCGGCCCTAGCTCCTCTCCCGTATCCTAAGGATTGCTCTCTGAGCATTGTGACACGCTTCGGTTAGTGCAGGAGTAAAGAACTTTCTTATGTGACCACACAGAATATTGTTTCGGCCAATTTCTCAGTAATTTTATATCTTCTATCATAATTTAAATAAACAACTCACAGGCGATATACAACTAAACAGTTTAAAACAAGTACTTTATTCACTTAATTTTTAAGCAAGCTTATAACTTCTTCGAGGTTGCTTCTTGTGAGACAGTACTATGAATTCAAATTCTAACAAAGAGTTGCTTTAGTTTTAATTGGTCTGCCGGGGTCTCACTGGTAATCTGTGTTCTCTACGAATCCTTGATTTGACAATGTGGATTCACACCAGAATGCTGTAGTAAAAAACGAAATCATCGCCCGACATATACGCCAAAGTGAGGGTATCTCACCACCTTTTTTCCAAATTCCAGTGGGGTTTTCCTTGCAATCAGACCGATATTTCAGAACATTATCTTTGGATAATGCAATCAGTTCCATTTGCAGCTCTCCTGTTGCTGTTGCCTTTGGTACCTCAACTGAAGTGTGAAATAACTCTTTTCAAAATCATTGAAATTTTCATTGCCTTTTTTAACAAATAAGTCTGAAAGTGACTAGTATTATTTTTATGAAATAGGAAAAGAGCTCTTCTGTAAGTTGTGCCTAAGCAAAAAATAAATTCCAAACTTTTATTGCCACATGTCATATATAGATAGCCTTATTATTCTTTTTATTTTATTCATTTTGCTTCAACATCAAGTCGCATGCAAACATCTCGGCGAAAATTTGTATCTGATAGTTTTCTTTTTCTTTTTTTTTTTTTTTTTGAAACAGGATAATTCTTTTCCCTCGTTAAGATATAACTTAGACTAATGCTTGTTCTTGTAATAACCAACAGAATTTCATTTGATAGGGTAAATTGACATTATCTCATCATCTATCATGAGCATGTATCGAAACTGGCAATGCCTCATGATATTCGTTCGAATATTGTTCCCAGAACCGATAACATTTTGCAAAATGTCATTCAAAATGACAGATTTGGCTCAGGTATTCTGCTGATGCTTAAAACAACGAAAACAAACCAGTAGATTGGGATTTGAGAGTTCTCTTTTAAGATGTTCAATAAATCCTTCATTTTCTCCAATCGTAGATGATGCGTCATCAATACAAACACTCACCAAGACGGTGAAAACTCGTTCCTACTTCATTACTTTAAAGTTGTTGAAAAGTCAATTCCCCACATCCTCTCGTTTAGTGCGTCTATTGCAATTCATGCAATTCTTTAAATACATGAAAATCTTCAGTTACAGCACTAACAAAATACAATATCGGAGCTGAATCAATGGAATCTGTTGATTCATCCAAAGTTATTGAGTTGATATACAGGTTTCTTCTGGGATTGTCGTTGGAAGTTGGTCTCTTACATTGCAAGCAAATTCCTGTTGCTGATCTGTTTATGATACATTTCTTGAACTGTTTTTTAGAATTTAAGTGTAAGTTGGTATGTTATAAAGTGGTGCCATACAGCCATTGTTCGCAATGTTTGAATGTTTGATGTACATATTCTATTAATTCATTAGTGTTTGTCACAGAGCTGTATAGTCGATGTATTCTGTTCGCTTTGCAGACGCTGTTCTAGTCGTTGGTGTGAGTGTAAATTTGGTTGTGCTTGTTCTTGGTGTGATGTTTGTGTAATTGGTCGTGTTTATGGTGATGACATGTCTGCTGATGGTAGTGGTGGACGTAGTGGAGTTTGTGTTGATGCTGCTGTAGGACATGTTGCTTTTAGCTTTCTCCAGCCAGCGTTTTGCGTGTATGAATTAATTTCATGTTTTCTTTTCCTTTTTCTTCTTACGGGAACGGTTTTCCAATATTCTTTCTCTTCACCTTCACCGCAAGACATATCGGAGGGATCCTAAGTGGGAAGGGTATTTCCCTGTGGTATAGTGTTGGGGAACTCTGTTGTTGATATTGTCGCTGGTGTGTTTGGAGCCTCTCCTTCTATTGTTGCAGTCTCTGGCTGTTGCTTCTGGTATGTTTACCTGCTGTAAGGGTTGTAGGTGCTGTATTTGTGGTGTTGGTAAAAGTGGGGTCTTTTTTTCTTTTTTGACTCTTTGGAGACAGGGTCAAACTTCTGTATATGTAACATCTTGGCTTTCCCCACTCCTCTGTCATAGATAGCTGAACGCCGTGCGGGAAGTTGATCAGGTCAAGTATGTTTTCATTCTTGTCTTTATTTGCTTGTATTGTCAGTTCCATAACTACTCATGGCCAGCTTCGCTTTGGTATTTTCATCGCCTCTAGGATTGTTGTCTCCTCCTCCTCTGTATTGGACACGATGTCCTTCACCAACAAGGTGATGGTTATTTCTGGCGATACATTTACACTTCTCTCATTGCTAAAACAGAGAAAAAGGTTCGAAAATTTACTCGAGTATAGAACATTTAAGTTTTCTTTCGAGACATTGTGATGCGGCTTGCGGAAGCTGTTCATATGAAATTTTACTTCATTTATTAACTGGAGTCGATTACAAGATGAAGATATATCCGCAAGTCAGTTCAGTGTCTGAATTTTGGTATTCAGATGCTAAACTTCAACGAGGGTTATTTTGATAATTTCCTACCCTAACCACCCCATTTCTATCTGATCTGGAGGTTTTTCAACACAGAATACCACTTTATGTAAAGTGATGGTCTTTTGCTTTCAGATACCAAAAATAGAGGCATTTTCAAGTTTGTGCATTTTTCGTTTTCCAAATTTAATAATGCTTTGCAAAACATTTTTTCGTAGCAATTCTAAAATTAAAGTTATTTGATCAATATACAAACATTGTGTGCTTTTGATCAAATTGTTACTTGCTTTCCTTTATATTTGAAAGTGCTTACGAGTTATGTATATTGAAGTAACATAAGATATACACTTCCTGAAAATGTTCATTACAAGTGAAGCATTGTACAAACAGTCACGTTTGACTACCTATGTCAATTTCTCAAATATTCCTCAAATTGTCTAAATAAGGCTAATCTGATTTATTCCACAATTGCTGGCTACCGGATCATCTCAGGACTTCACCGTAAGAATACGAATTTATACGGAAGTCTCTACGCCGTCGAGTGACCAGCTTGAAATAGCAATCAAATATACTGCCAGTAACATTCTGACGCCATAAAAATAAATTATTCGTGGAATAACCGTAGGCTTAGATACATTATACCAGAATAAAAGACTGCAGAATCACTGATGTAACGTTTTTAGTCATAGGTCTTCTGTATCAGGGCTGACCTGGGATAAACAACGTCTACTTGGAGAGCATGAACCAGGTATTGTTTCGATATTTCCTAATTAATATAGTATTAGGCTTCACTTCGAACTTACTGTTAAGAAGACAGTGGTATGTTTTAGTTTAATGTAGAAACGTGGATAAAACCGTTGTTACATATTTTATATCGTGACTAGAATAATCAGATTTTATTATGTTTAGTATTCCTGCTAAATCAAGTTTAAAATTGATGTTTGGAAACAAGCAGTGTTAATTGTCTGAAATTATGTGTTACATGACTGAAGGAGGATTAGAAAAAAATAATAAAAGCGAGAGTAAAAGAAAAAATAGTATTTTTAAGTTTCTGTAGGTTACGATTTGGTAAGTTTGTTATTAACGTAAATTTCTCGGGGTTTATTTTTATTTTAGAAAAAACTATTTCAAATTATTCAATCAAAGTTTTAGTTTTAGTTGAATTATGTGTAGGTGTCGTCAATCAAGTTCTGCTTCAAATGAAATTATTACCTGCTTTAGTTAAAGATCAAGTGTATAACAGTTCCAGTAATGATATAATCACTGTCTCTGGACATACAAATAAAAACCGTAGAAAACATTTGACACTCTATAGGAATATCAAACAGCAATATAATAGCATGTTAAGACACTGCCGGAAACTATGCACAAACCAAACTATAATCGTTCTCACAAATCCTTCAGTTGACACATCCTCCATTTATCCTCATTTTCTGTGTTTATTTGTTGTCTTATTTTCTCTTTTCTCAAGTATCTTTTCCTAATGTAATCCATTACACTCAGTGATTTCTCCATTAACAAAATCTGACTTAAAAACGTTATATATATTTTTCTTCTTTGTTTGGTTCTAATTTTCTAGTTATGCTAATGGCTATTTCAAGAACTATTATTATTTATAATCGATAATCAGCAAAATTTTCTTTACTCTGCATTTTTATTAAGAAAGAAATTAACATAAACTAAGGAAGTTTTTTTTTTTTCTTTTTACGTGGAATTAGTCGAATTAGAAACCTTTTGAAATGGTTTTAATGACTACATTATAAAAACTCCAGTTAAGGAACTCTAATCAAATATTACCTTCTACATTAACTGAAGCAACCGGCTGGATTATGAAAACAGTTTTGCGTTTGAAACATCCTTTTCTATCAATGACAGAGATTTTATATTAGAACGCATCTTTATCATCATCAACATCACCAACAACAGTAGTGTTCTCCTCTACTTTTTCTCATCACTATCCTTGTCAGCATCATCACCGTCATTATTATTATTATTATTATTATTCATATACGCACTACAAATTAGACTGCTGGAAAAGAAAGAAATTCCTAACATCAGGCTACCACGAGTAACTTTAGATGCCAAAAACCGTCCTATTATTATTATTATTATTATTATTATTATTATTATCAGTGACCCCACCACTCTGCGGTTTCTACTCATACCACGTCTTGCTTCTTTCTAGTCCCCACTTTTCGCACAGTTTCCAATGTGGCACTTTTGCTGCCAGATAATGTCGCCACAACTTGTAATAGTTTTGGGTAAGTCTAGGGCATTCGTTCGTGATATGGGCAATAGTTTCATCCACTCAATTGGCAAATGTGGCACAGCGGAGACACTTGCTCATTCCTAAGTTTGACTCTCCAGTTCGTGGCCAAAGCTTGGTATTGCGCTGCCAGTATAGTGCTCTTGGTCTCTTTTTTTTAGGGTTCCTTTCATCAGCCTACACCACCTAATTTTTCCAGCAACTTCTGTTGAGGCTAAATGTTTATATTTCATCCTTTCAAGGACGATGAAATATCAACCTCAGTGATCGACTGGCACTCATTTCATCTATAACCCTTTGGAATGGATGAAATTAGTACTAGTTGAGAAATGGGGTCGATATAATCGACGAGCCCTCTTCTCTAAAATTCCAGGCCTTGCGCGTATTTAGAAAGTATTATTATCGTTATTGTTGTTATCATTATTCAAGAAATAAATGCTATAATGTAACAAGTAAAATAAGCATCACTAATAGTGTGGAGTTGATCAAATATACAGTACGTCTATCTAGAAATCATCAGTTCTTATTGCCCGTCCAATAAAAATAATCTATTGTGTGTTTTAACTGCACACTTATGCTTTATGCAGTGTTTCCTGTCATATTGGAAGTATCTTACGTAATACTTGTATTACAACATTTTCTTCATTTGTGAATATGTATTTTTCTGCATCTAATTTAATCATTTCCAATTGTCATAGGTCTTGCTTCTCCGTACTGAAGTCCAGCATTTAAGTTGTCTCTATTTCCAAATCTGGATAATTTCTCGACTTCTTTTTTAGATGTGCTATCGTCAGTTAAAACATATTTAAGACTGAGACATTTTCCACCTGAGAATTCTTAACAATATCTAGTTGATGGCTTATAAGGCCTTTGCTAACAATATCCAGCTAGTTTACCTTAACCATTATTACTATTGTTGTTTTCATATTATTGATATTTTATAAAATACACCGAGAATTACATTTCATTAAACAAGATTTATGTACAATATGGAAAGCATGCATAAAGGTCTACACGGTAATCGAAAATGTTCAAGGTTAACAAGTGCTGTATAATTTTCTGACAAACTTTCTAAAACGTGCCTCTATCAATCCTTATTGGTAATTTATCAAACTCTCTACAGAAATGATTGTGTACAACTTAGGTTGTGTCAATTACAAATGAGATAATAAACTCATTCGTTGTTTCTAACTCACTCCTTTTATAATTCACTAGCTAGATCAGCGTGAATCCATAACTTTTCAAATCGCTTCAGCTCTTTCCTGTACGTTATTATATTCATAGAATTATAGAACAACATTTCTTCAACATTTTTATATAAACTTTCTAAGTTGTTATAGTTTATGAATTTTAGGTCCAGTTTCACAATATTTTATGGTTGACTTTACAAATGTGCTTTTGGTGCATCAGTTTTCATTCTCGTTCGAACAGCTTTCACACGCGCATACACAGTTTATTTTCACCTTTACCCATTTATTTGCTGATCAGCATCATCTTCACCATCATCTTCTTCCTCCTTCTCCTCCTCATCATTATCACCATGGTCATTGTCACCGTCATAGTCCCGTCTCTACGTTCTGAGTTCCGCCGAGGTCGACTTTGCCTTTCATCTTTTTGGAGTCGGTAAATTAAGTACCAGTAAAACACTGGGGTAATCGACTTACCCCTTCCACAAAATGGCTGCCCTTGTGGCAAAATTTGAAACCACTATTATTATTATCATTATTATTATTATTAAGGCGGTGAGCTGGCAGAAATCGTTAGAGCGCCAGCCAAAATGCTTAGTGGCATTTCACTCGTCTTTACGTTCTGAGTTCAAATTCCGCCGAGTTCGATTTTGCCTTTCATCTTTCCGGGGCCGATAAATCAAATACTAGTGAAACACTGGAGTCGATGCAATCGACTAGTCCTCTCCCCACAAATTTGAAGCCTTGTGCCTCCAGTAGAAATTATTATTATTGTTATTATTATTATTATTATTATTTCATGTTATTTTAGTTAGCAGGGATGTCTTGAAGTTTGGTGACAAGTCTCCTCAAATCTCAAAAGTCTTTCTTAGGAGCCATACAGACACCACCATCATCAGTATCATCATTTACCCGGCACAATCAGCTCCTGATATTTTTTTTCTTACGTGACATACTTTATTATAAACCATAACCATATCAGTTGATAGCAAAACAAATTTATGTTGTGCACTAATTTATAGGTAGTTATTGACATGTTATATTCTTTCTGTAAGTTTGTTTTATTCGGCTTTAGAAACCTCGATATGATGTACACCTTTTTCTCTTCTGATTCATAAGCTGCTTAAGGCCTAGTTCTTTCTATTCAAAATAAATTGTTTTTTGTAAGAATGACATGTTGTATGATAGTTGTGTTAGAAGTTTGATAGTGCTGTTGTATTCTGATCTATAATTTGAAATAAGTATATTTATGTTCAGTTTTAGGTCGCTCAAAGTCCGCCAATCTAATTTTCTTTGTTTATTATACATTGTCTATATTCCACTGAAGATTTTCAGTGTTAGATTGTGTATCTCTTATGTCCTGTTGCTGGTGTACAGTGCTCTGTTCCCTGTCTAATCTGTTTATTTTTATAAGTTTGTTGTGGGCTTGTTGCTTGTTCTCTTGTAGATCTACGCTGTGTTTCCTAATGAGTTTCTGTTCTGAGTAACAAGTTTATAGATTGAACGTAAGTTTTGCCATTTTATTTAAATGAACTTTATTATGAAGTCCGAAATGAAACTGAAAATAGTTAGCAACACATTAAAGCAACAGTGACAAAATCACGTTTAAAATGACAAAGTAAAACTATAATCGGTTATTTAAATTTACAACTCATTAATTACTGACAATGTTCATTGGTACATTGCAACAAATTTGAAACCACGGTGTAATAAATTTAATAACTGGCAGAATCGTTACTGGACCGGAAAAATGCTTAGCAGCATTTCATACAACTTAACCTTCTGACTTCAAATACCGCCGGGGTCACTTTGCCTTTCATCCTTTCGGGGTCGAAAAAACAAGTACCATTAGAGCAATGGGGTCAATATCATTGACCAGCATCCTCCCTGAAATTGCCGATCTTGTGCCACAATTTGAAACCAATAAATTATAATGCGATATGTCTTATCCATTCTGCATTTGTCAATTTCAGCATGAAACCCTTTTGAAAGTAAATATTCATGAGGTTAGATTTGATACACCAGTATTGTATGTACTGTTTCGCTCGAAATGAACTTATCATTGCTGTATGATAAAATGTTCAAGTCTGAAATATAGATTTTCATTCATTCCTCATACAAGCTATATCGTTTATCTGATACTCATGAGAAGATATAGATGTCACAACAGCTCATTTTTTCCATTCAGTTAAATGTAAGGACGCCTTTACCTGCAACCAAAACACAAAACATTATTACCATAATATGGGTGTTCAGAGCAAGAAGCAGTATCTTGACCAGCAAAGCAATGATCTGGTTTCCATTCTTTGAAGAAAAAGATATTTAATTTCATTTACGTTGAGAATTATAAATATATGTGACCTATAATTTATCAACATTAGGATTTTAATGCTTGTTGTTTTCATCAAAGTCTCATTTAGCATAATTTATTGTACACACACACACACACACACACACACACACACACACACACACACACACACACACATATAAACAAATACACATTTATTTTTATGTTCATATGTATGTATATATGTATGGGAGAATATATGGGAGAATATACGAAAAAACAACAACAGACGAGGACAGGTGGTGTAAATAACAAAAGGATGTATTAGTATGACGCTCGGGAATATATATATATATATATATATATATATATATATATATATATATACACACGTGTGTTTATATATATATATATATATATATATATATATATATATATATAGGCGCAGAGTGGCCATATGGTAAGAAGTTTGCTTCCCAACCACAAGGTTCCGTGTTCAGTTTCTTCTACTATAGCTTCGGTCCAGCCAAAGCCTGAGTAGCTTTGGTAGACGGAAACTGAAAGAAGCCTGTCGTACGTATGTGCGTGTGCCTGTGTGTCTGTGCTTGTTCTCACCACCGCTTCATAACCGGTGTTGGTGTGTTTGCGTCCCCGTAACTTAGCGGTTTGGCAAATTAACAGTGATTAAGTATCAGGCTTAAAAAGAAAGTACTGGGGTCGATCCATTCGACTAAAATTCTTCAAGGTGGTGCCCCGCCATTGCTGCAGTCTAAAATATATATATAGTTAAAAGAAGTACATAAAGCTGGAAAAGGCACAAAATTATATTTTAGAGCATGCTTAGTATCTTTGTTACAGTAAGGCGGCGAGCTGGCAGAAACGTTTGCATACCGGGGGAAAGGCTTATCAGTATTCCGTCTGTCTTTACGTTCTGAGTTCAAATTCCGCCGAGGTTGTCTTCCCTTTCATCTTTTCGGGGTCGATAAATTAAGCATCAGTTGCGTACTGGGGTCCATCTAATCAACTATCCCCCTCCTCCAAGATTTTGGGCCTTGTGCCTAGAGTAGAAAATATCTTCGTTACAGTGAGTGATTTAAAATATAACCGGTTTCGATGTATCCATCTTATCAGATATTAAAAAAAAAAAACATTTTTATGAGTCAAAAAGGAAAAAATTAGGGGTTAAACAAATTGTACCCATGTTCTTAGTGAAATTTTACTTCAGTCATTTTATTGTATGTGTTTTGTCTATGTAGGTTTGGGTTGGAGTTCAAGTTTCAGGAATTCTACTGAAAAGAAGTATTTTGAATTGAATAGGAAGCTTTTATTCAAGTTGTGACCAGCAGTGTGTGAATGTGTGTTTTTGGAATAGTGTACCACCGCTTATTCGTAGTTCGGCATTCGCGGTCCCGGTTATTCGCGGAACTGATAATTGTTCGCGGAAACCACTGCATATTCGCGGAATCGTAAATATTGTCCGCGATATTTTATGTCATTTTTCCTGGCAATATATATTTTTTTTACACTTTTTAAGGCTAAACTATTAATGATAATATACCGTATTTGCCGGTTTACTGGACGTCCCTTCGCAGCTGAAGGTCCCTCTGATTAGAATAGCCACACACCATGTCACTTGATTTTTTGTTAGAGGATCTTTTTTAAAACGGGGGCCACATTTTTCATTAACGAAACACTTTGAAACTTGGAACACTGGTAGAATGTGTCATATAAAACATCTTTTTCTCTTAGTCTTCTTAAAAAAAAAGAAATCCATAAGTTATTCCATGTTAAAGTTGTCATATTTCTGTAATTTCAACCAATCACTGACGTCCATTCAGCCGATATACATTAAGTGCCGACTACATAAACAAACGATTCTGAAACAATTAACCGTAACCCTAACCATAGGGTTAGGGTTTAAAGCAAATTTAAAATGAAAAAAGCAAATAAAACGAAGGTATGGAGATTAAATACGCTTTACATCGCTTAATCAGCCAAAGGAGTAAATATAAACAACTGAATACTTGTCAGTGATTGGTTGAAATTATCGAAATAAGACAATTTTTTACATGAAATAAATTCGAATACAAACATATTTTTCTGTTCTATAACACAAAATAGATAAGTATACGAAGTTTGAAAGTCTTTCCGTACCAAAAACACTACGTAAAACATTAATGAAAAATGTGGCCCCCGTTTTAAAATAGATCCTTGTTAGATACAAGTACATTCTATCTCTTATTCCTGCTTTCAATCAAAGCTTGCTAATTAGTATAGCGACTACTAGCGCCTTTTTTTTTAAAAATCATCGCTACATTTGATCATACACAATGTTTATTTCAACAGAATGATTTTTAAGTTCGTGACCTAATATAGCCTCATTGATATTAGGTTACCTGCTGGTCTCTCTCTTTCTCTCTCTCTCTTTCTCTCTCTCTCTTTCTCTCTCTCTTTCTCTCTCTCTCTCTCTCTCTCTCACTCCCTCTCTCACTCCCTCTCTCTCTCCCCCTCTCCCCCCCTCTCTCTCTCATTATTATAGTATAGATTTTCTAGTGGTAATACAAACTAAATTTTTCAAAATCATGAATATTTTAAATCTCTACTTAATCTCCCATTGGTGGTATGTGCATATTGGAAGCAACGAAGGTTTTTATGTAGGTTTTTGGGGAGGAGGGGAGAACTGCGTCTAGTAGCTATCCCCAGTATTTGTTGAGTGCTGTGTTTTTCGCAGCGTGTTATTAAAGCCCTAAGATGCCGCCCAAATGCCCTACACATCTAAGACTTCTGGCAGTGAACCTAGGCGCCAGAAAATGGTTATGACGCTCCATGAGAAGGCTCATCTGCTGGATATGTCCCGGGGAGGTAAAAGTTATGCTGCAGTAGGTCGCTGTTATGTTGTCAACGAAAGCACCATACGCTACATAAAGAAGAACGAGTTGGCGATCAGGACCACCGTAGCAGTAAGTTTCTGTGAAAGTGTCAAAAAGATGGCGATAGTGAGAAATAAGCCCTACGTCAGGATGGAATCTGCCTTCGTATTGTGGATCAGTGACTGCAAGTGACTTCAAGAAGAAAAACATCACCTTGAACGGTAACATTATCCGTGAGAAAGCGATTAAATTATAACAGTAGTTCAACAGAGGAGACGGAGCAGAAGACACCGAAGAACCGCAACCAAGACCATTGACAGCACCAGAGCCCGAAGATTTTCAAACCAACAAAGGATGGCTTGACTGTTTCCAGAAACGGTTTAAAATGAAGTGTTTCCTTGTATGGAGAGACATCATAAGCCGACAAAAAATGCCGCTGAGAAGTACCTCGAGACCTTCAGGTAGATTATCGAGGACAAGGGATACAAGCCGGAGAAGATTTGAATAGGGACAAGACTGGCTTGTTCTGGAAGAAGATGCCTTCCAGAAGGTACATCATGAAGGACGAAGCCTGAACCCCCAGCATTTAAGACACAGAAGGACAGGGGGATGCTAAAACACCTGAAGAAGAAGCGCCACTTGAAGATCTTTAAATTTGCTTTGTTATGCAGTCATTACCTTCATTATTTTCATCATTATCATCTTAAATCAATATCATTCATTATTGGTGAATAACAGTACATTTTACTTGAATTTTTATCAAATTATTATTAAATATCATATATATATTTATAATATTTTAAGTTATGTCTTGACATTTATAGGCATTTTTCTGGACCACATCCAATATTCGGGGTTTTTCGTTATTCGCTGGTGCTCTAGGAACGTAACCCCCGCGAATACCGGGGGACTACTGTGTATTGTTTTTTTTTTTTCTTTTTCTATTGAGAGAATATGGTTTAGTACTTAAGTACTTTTTTTTATTTTTTGAGGATGGCCATTCAGAGAATTTGGTAGGAATTATTTTCCATTCGCATTGTTTGTGTGTAAGTGTATATGTGTATGTGTGTTGTCTTTTCTGTGTGGGGGATGTGTATGTGTGTGTGTGTTTGTTGTAGGGTATGGCCAGCTGTATGTGTGTGTGTGTCTTTTGGGAATATATTGCCAAAGCATTTTTCCTTTTCTTCTTTCTATTGAGATGATATGGTCAATAGTTTTGGCCAATTGTGTGTGTGTTGTTTTGTCTGTGTGAGCGTATATGTGTGTATGTGTGTCCATGTATGTATGTTGGTATTGTTTTTTGGAAATGTTTTGTATATTGTTGTGTGTGTGTGAGACGGATTCTTATTTATTGATTAATAGTAGGTGTTTAAATATTTAGTTGTTTAAATATGGGATTTTTTCAGTTTTGGCTGCTAAGTTTAAAAAATTCAAAGTTTATTGAAAATTTTATAATTTGGTACATTAATATACTTTTCTAAGATGAATCTCTGGAAGGTCTCACTTTTTCCAGAAAAATTTTTAAAGAAATTTTGGAGGTTTAAATTTTGATAAATTTCACCCAGCCAGTAAACAGAATTTGGAAGCTGTGCGTGACATGTTATAATACGAAACTGTAAATAAAAAGTTTGGTGCGTGTGTATTTGTTTGTTTCTTTGTTGTGTGTGTGTGTGTGTGTGTGTGTGTGTGTGTGTGTGTGTGTGTATTTTGTTTTTGGTGGTGTGTGTTTGTGTGTATTTTGTTTTTGGTGGTGTGTGTTTGTGTGTATTTTGTTTTTGGTGGTGTGTGTTTGTGTGTATTTTGTTTTTGGTGGTGTGTGTATTTTGTTTTTGGTGGTGTGTGTTTGTGTGTATTTTGTTTTTGGTGGTGTGTGTTTGTGTGTATTTTGTTTTTGGTGGTGTGTGTTTGTGTGTATTTTGTTTTTGGTGGTGTGTGTATTTTGTTTTTGGTGGTGTGTGTTTGTGTGTATTTTGGTTTTGGTGGTGTGTGTTTGTGTGTATTTTGTTTTTGGTGGTGTGTGTTTGTGTGTATTTTGGTTTTGGTGGTGTGTGTTTGTGTGTATTTTGGTTTTGGTGGTGTGTGTTTGTGTGTATTTTGTTTTTGGTGGTGTGTGTTTGTGTGTATTTTGTTTTTGGTGGTGTGTGTTTGTGTGTATTTTGTTTTTGGTGGTGTGTGTTTGTGTGTATTTTGTTTTTGGTGGTGTGTGTTTGTGTGTATTTTGTTTTTGGTGGTGTGTGTTTGTGTGTATTTTGTTTTTGGTGGTGTGTGTTTGTGTGTTTTTTGTTTTTGGTGGTGTGTGTTTGTGTGTATTTTGGTTTTGGTGGTGTGTGTTTGTGTGTATTTTGGTTTTTGGTGGTGTGTGTTTGTGTGTATTTTGTTTTTGGTGGTGTGTGTTTGTGTGTATTTTGTTTTTGGTGGTGTGTGTTTGTGTGTATTTTGTTTTTGGTGGTGTGTGTTTGTGTGTATTTTGTTTTTGGTGGTGTGTGTTTGTGTGTATTTTGTTTTTGGTGGTGTGTGTTTGTGTGTTTTTTGTTTTTGGTGGTGTGTGTTTGTGTGTATTTTGTTTTTGGTGGTGTGTGTTTGTGTGTATTTTGTTTTTGGTGGTGTGTGTTTGTGTGTATTTTGTTTTTGGTGGTGTGTGTTTGTGTGTATTTTGTTTTTGGTGGTGTGTGTTTGTGTGTATTTTGTTTTTGGTGGTGTGTGTTTGTGTGTATTTTGTTTTTGGTGGTGTGTGTATTTTGTTTTTGGTGGTGTGTGTTTGTGTGTATTTTGTTTTTGGTGGTGTGTGTTTGTGTGTATT
This sequence comes from Octopus bimaculoides, assembly GCF_046866305.1. Classification (NCBI taxonomy): domain Eukaryota; kingdom Metazoa; phylum Mollusca; class Cephalopoda; order Octopoda; family Octopodidae; genus Octopus; species Octopus bimaculoides. The sequence goes on from NC_142933.1 coordinate 72,340,891, forward strand.
TTGTTTTTGGTGGTGTGTGTTTGTGTGTATTTTGTTTTTGGTGGTGTGTGTGTGTGTGTATTTTGTTTTTGGTGGTGTGTGTGTGTGTGTATTTTGTTTTTGGTGGTGTGTGTGTGTGTATTTTGTTTTTGGTGGTGTCTGTGTGTGTGTGTGTGTATTTTGTTTTACATTCTGGAATTTACGGTGTGTGGGTTTATGTTGTGTGATATATATATGTATATATGTATATATGTATATATATATATATATATATATATATATATATATATACACATATATAAAATATATATATTTGAAAAGATTTGTAAATGTACCATACGAGTAAGTAGATATTTATTTATTCATAAGTCACAATACATGTATTAAAGCGCTACTAATAGTTTCATATGTTGAGAAAACTCAAACATATTCTTCAGGTGCAAACCGCATATCATAACGAACTAAAGAAACGCGAAAAAACTGAGATATAGATACCCATCTCATGACGTTGGTCTGTACCGTGACGACGGTTTGGGTATTTCCTATGGGTGTGATGGTCACACCCTTGATAGATTTAGGCAGCAACTAATTTCTACCTTTAATCAATTAGGACTTAAACTTATAGTAGATACTAATCTCTCTATAGTCGATTATTTAAATGTTTCCCTAGATTTAAACTCCTCCTCGTGTAAACCTTGCCATAAGCCTAATGAGAAACTCGCATATATATATAAAGTCTTGTTACTCTCCTGTTGTATCTAAAAACCTGGTAGCTAATATTAGTAACAGTGTCTAACCGCTCGTCTTCCAAAGAAATTTTCGAGAAAGCAGCCCCCTATTATAACAAGGCCCTAGCCAATAGTGGCTTCAAAGATAAATTAATATATAATCCCTCTAGTAATAATCAAAATATTAATAGATCTAGTGGGATCAAAAATGAAGTAGTACACAACTACCCTAATATTAATCAGGATAATAAGAAACCTAAAAATAGGCCAAGGAAAATTATTTGGTTTACCCCTCCCTTTTCCCTTAATATAAAAACTAATATTGGCAAAAGATTCCTGTCTCTCCTAAACAAACACTTTCCAGCCACTCACAGATACAAGAACATATATAATAATAAGTATTCTGTGAAATTATCATATAGCTGCTGCCCCAATATGAAGAGTATCATTGCACGTGGTCAAGACCAGGAGCCTGAATCCAGTTGCAACTGTCGCGACCCAGGATTTTTTTCAATTTACCAGCGATGTATGACTAAATCTATCATATACGAGGCAGAAGTTACTGCAACCCTAAATAATAATACAACTAATCAAAATACCTATATTTGATTATGTGAAGGTGAATTTAACAATCGCTATGCCAATTACATAACCTACTACCGACATAATGACAAAAGTAAAGCTACTAAGTTGGCTAGCTACATATGGACTTTGGAAGATAACGAAATACCGCATGTGGTTAAATGGAAAGTAATTGAGAAATCCATACTTTATGTGAATAAATCGAATAAATGTAGACCTTATTTGGCTGAAAGAGCGCAGATCCTGTTCAGATTTAAGATTCCTAACTCTCTGTTGAACTTCAGGTCAGAAATTTTCAGAGGTTTTATGCATGTGTATAAATATATTTTGAAGAATTGGAAAATTCTGGCTATTCCTGACTAAGTTGATATCTTTCCAGCCTTACCATTTAAGGTCTAAGGAGGATAGCTATTTTACCTTTTTACTTTTTACGTTTTAGTTTCTCTTTTTCGTTTCCTGTTTTCCGTTGTTTACTGTCTGCATTTTCTGTATGCTGCCGTCTTAGTTTTTTCGAATTTTTTCAGTTTTTCGTGCTTCTTCTATTATTCAATTTCTTTAGTTTGCTTCCTAAATCTATCAAGGGTGTGACCATCACATCCATAGGAAATGCCCAAACCGTCGTCATGGTACAGACCAACGTCATGAGATGGGTATCTATATCTCAGTTTTTCGCGTTTCTTTAGTTCGATATGATATGCGGTTTTCGCCTGAAGAATGTTTGAGTTTTCTCAACATATGAAACTATTAGTATCACTTTAATACATGTATTGTAACCTTTAAATAGATATTTATCTATCACCAGATGGAGTACTTCTTTTTTAATTTTCTATACGGATCAGTACATCATATATATATATATATATATATATATATATATATATATACACACACACCTATTAGGGGTTAGTCATAGTTGATAACGCCTCTAAGCATGTTGCTTCAGCCCGCTAAACGGAGAATTTTACCATACATCAGATTAGTGCTGCGTTCAATGCAGGAAGGTTTGTACTATGAGCCACTCAAAAAGCACAGAAACCAGGATATGACTATAAAATCCAAGCGGACTTTAACTTTATCGTACACACACACACACACATGTATATATATATGTATGTATATATATATATATATATATATATATATACATACATACATACGTATATATATATATATATATATATATATATATATATATATATATGCACATATATATATGCACATATATATATATGCACATATATATATGCACATATATATATGCACATATATATATGCACATATATATATATGTACGTATATATATATATGTACGTATATATATATATGTACGTATATATATATGTACGTATATATATATATGTACGTATATATATATATATATGTACGTATATATATATATATGTACGTATATATATATATATGTACGTATATATATATATATGTACGTATATATATATATATATGTACGTATATATATATATATATGTACGTATATATATATATATATGTACGTATATATATATATATATGTACGTATATATATATATATATGTACGTATATATATATATATATATATATATATGTACGTATATATATATATATATATATATATGTACGTATATATATATATATATATATATATGTACGTATATATATATATATATATATATGTACGTATATATATATATATGTACGTATATATATATATATGTACGTATATATATATATATGTACGTATATATATATATATATGTACGTATATATATATATATATATATATGTACGTATATATATATATATGCACGTATATATATATATATGTACGTATATATATATATATATATATGTACGTATATATATATATATGCACGTATATATATATATATGCACGTATATATATATATGCACGTATATATATATATATATGCACGAATATATATATATATATATGTACGTATATATATATATATGCATGTACATATATATGTATGTACATATATATATATATGTATGTATACACACGCGCACACACACATATACATATATATAGTTAATTTGTAATGCATTTGTCAGGGAGCTTTTGTACATAATAGCTGTACGAACAAATTAACAGAATACTTAATACCGAATGCAATAAACAGTCCATATATTGTAAATATTTCATATATATTTTTCATTGCATTTTGGTGGTGGGGTTATGAACTTGATAGTAACCCTTGTACATTAGTACATTAAGCATTTTGTTACCATGTCTCACACTAGAATTGTTAACGCAGAACCTTCGAAATATGACGTGATGTAACTGTTACAAGTGCAAAGGATGCTAGACAATATGTCAAGGTTAGCGTCAGCGTCATTTTTACGGAAAAATTCTCATGCATAATATCTATGTATTTACAAAGTGTTTCTCTACATGGCCGTTCTTAAAATACAGTATGGCCCAGCAATTCTGGAGCTGCACAGGTCATCGAGAAGGCACATATGCCGATCAGTTAGTGTTGCACTCTTGACCATAAGTTCGTCCTTTCGATTTCTTGACAGGGCAGCGCATTGTGTTCTTGAGCAAAACACTTCGTTTCGCGTTGTTCGAAATTAACCCTGCAACAGAACGGATGTCTCTTTCAGTAAGGGTGGCAAGAATGTTGTTATATCATTCAGTTATATGCCTAGGAAGGCTGGTTAAGCTCCGACCTTAAGAGTCTCGAGGCTCATGAACAAAAGTCGTCGTGAAATGAGTAATTCAAGAGAGGTTCGGCATATCACCATAAATATGCTATTCTTTTCACTCTGTCGATCTATTCTTTTTTTTTTCTTTTATCTTTTCCTTGTGAAATAAAACTCTCATTGTTGCATTCTGTCAGTTTCTTACAGATTGTAATATGAATAGAAGAGATTCAAGTATCCGAAATGTTGGTCAAATACAGTTGTTGCAAATGCACTGTGGGATATTGTATTATTGTGAACGGAAAGCCCCTTACTGTCATACTTTTTGAGTGTGGCATAATAATCTTTCGTTAATCTTTATTTACAACACCTTTGTTTGATCCAGTTTCGTCAGTTTTTAGATTTCTGTAGAACTCGATGTGTAGAGAAAGGGTTATAGATTTACTAACTCAATGACTTGTTCAAAAGATGAGATTATGAGAGTCTATATAAAAAGGTTAAGCTCTATAGCCGGGATCTGAGAGCTATAGACGTTGAATGAGTTCATCATAGATGTTCCTCATTTCCCACAATTTTAGACGAGATATTCCCATCCGCCAGTTTGCTGGACTCTACAACAGAGCATAACTTCTGTTCTCCAAACTATATAGCAATATCAGCTCAGTTACGTTTACAATGGATTGATTTTTCAATGGAATTTTAAAGATATGGACACATTCTGGTTTTGTTGTTTATGTATGTATGTATGTATGTATGTAGTGGTGGACTGGGTCTAAAAATATTAGTTACCAAGAGACTAAGGGGGCCCATCCGCAACTACAATGCTATATTTTTTTGTGTGTGTTAAAAGTATTCTTTGTAACTGTACACAAACACAGCCAGGCTGAAATAATTAAAGCATTCTTTCAGGAGTTAATAAATTCTCAAACTTGAGGGAATGGGCCCCTTAGATACTAACATGGCCCTCCATATATGGATTCTAATGGCGCAAAGGTCCACTTGCTTTCGGACAAGCTGGCAACCTGGCCAGTCCGCCACTGTATGCATGTATGTATGTATGTATGTATGTATGTATGTATGTATGTATGTTTAAGTGAGTATCACTGGTTTGTATTGCTAATTTTCCGTCTCTCAATGCCTTCACTTGGATTGGTTATTTAAAACCTGAACATTTTCTCCTTCACATCAATTCATTTACTGTCCGTATAGTCGCAGATTTATAAAATCACCTTTACAGAAGAGAAAACGTAAAGAAAAGTTTAGATTATGTTAAGCGATTAAATGTAATGTATAAATAATATATCGGTTATGGGTACAAGTATTTAACATGTGGCACATTAAGCTATTAACCATATCTCGATGAGTGGGTGGAACAACGTCTGGTTTAATGCTTCTAGTATCGCCAGACGAAGTATTAGTATGGCGACGTGCTGGTTCGGTCAGGAAGCGTTAAACTTTTGGGTCTATTCATGATAATTCCTATTGAGTTGCAACAAAACTATCTTTATTTTATAGCAATACCAACCCCTGCGTGTCCTGCTCTTCGATTCACCAACGAGTTGACTTTATACTTCTTTTATTTACTGTTTTTCTTCATTTCTTTTCTTCCCCCAGAATCGTTCTCAGCTTCATTTATTTCTGTATTTAATTCCCATTCGAAATCTTTTTTCAGTGTTGCAATCTGACACCTTCTCTCCCCAAGTCTTACTTCCTTACTATCTATTTTCCATTTATCTCCCTTTCTTTCTTTCTCTCTCTCTCCTTCTTTCTTTCTTTCTTTCTCTTCATTGTTTCTTGAATCTCTATCTCTTCTCTCTTTCTGCTTTCTCTTTTTTCCCCCCTGTTGTCCCCTTTTTACTACTTCTCAATCTCTCTCTCTATTCTACTCTACTCACCTGGTCATCTGCACACACATGCAGACAAAACACCTATATGAACACGAGCAGACAAACAGAAAAATAAACATATATTTCTCTGAACGAAAAGCAAAATATGCAAGAAGTAAAAAGAAAGCTGCTTTCTGCCAAGAGTGGCGTGTGAAAATGTCATGACCACTTGGTTTCTGTCAAGGAGAAATGCTAGGCCCCATACTGTTCCTATTACATGACCACAATAGATCAGCACCGATAGAAACAGAGCGTCACACGCACACACTGGCCGTAGCATATGACGTCGCCATTAAAATAGCGGCGACAAGAGTAATTATTGAATTCTTTGCGGGGATGACTTTGTATCTCTTTAAAAACCAGTCAAATAACTGAATACATTTTTAGTTATGTTGCAAATTGAACCTGTCTCTTCTTCTTCAACGATCCATACATTCTATACAAGAGGGAATACTTTTGCTTCTTTCGATAGAAAACGCTATTTTGATTGTTGCTGATATTGTGGTTTTGTTGTTGTTGTTGTCATCAATGTCGTCGTCGTTGTCGTCGTCATCGTCATCGTTGTTCTTGTTCCTACGGTGGTGGCTGATGTTGCTATAGTTGTTTTATTCTGACTTCACTTCTAAAGTGATTCTTAGCTTTTTCTGTTGGCTTATATGTAAGCATATGAAAATGCGAATCTATGTAAGTATGTATTCATGCAATTCTCAATATACATATGTATTAAAAAGTGCTTGTAATAATGTGTTTTTCAGTTAACTGAGTTTGTAAATATGTATACGAGTGTGTACCCGTAACTTGAAATGCGACCCGCTGTGAGTCGTTGTAAAGCTCTGTGGTGTGTCTCATATATATATATATATATATATATATATATATATATATATATATATATATATACCCATACGCACACATTTATACACACACACACACACACACACATATATACATATATATTATGTATGTATATATATATACATATATATATATATTGGAAAGAAGCTTGCTTCCTAGCCACATGGCTCCCGGTTCAGTCGTACTGCGTAGTACCTTGGACAAGTGTCTTCTACTATGGCCTCTAGCCGACCAATGCCTTGTGAGTGGATTTGTTAGACGGAAACTGAAAGAAACCTGTCATATATATATACATGTATGTTTGTGTGCCTGCATTTGTTCCCCCATCATCACCATCGCTTGACAACCGATGTTGGTGTGTTTATGCCCCCGTAACTTAGCGGTTCGGAAAGAGACTGATAGAATAAGAACTAGGCTTACAAAGAATAAGTCCTGGGATCGAGATGTTCGAATAAAGGCGATGCTCCAGCATGGCTGCAGTCAAATGAATGAAAGAAATAAAAGAATACACATATATTATGTATGTATGTATGTATGTATGTATGTATCTGTGTGTGCGTATATATATATATATATATATATATATAAACTTACTGCTAAAAAGTTGGGTGTACGTGCGTACCGTTACTTAATAAATGAAAAAATGCATTGTAAATAAACAACAGATATAAAAAGACGTATACGTATATTGTCGTGTACATTTTTTTATCTCTCATTGTTTAATTACAATGCATTTTTCTTTTATATATGTACATATATATGTATGTCTGTAAGATATATATATGTGTGTGAAAACTTAGATAACTTAGATTGGTTTAGGCCATTATCGGCCCAAGCCATGACTAACTCAATAGCACCACCTGGAAAAGTCTTTTAGTTAATTAATTCAGGACACCATGGACCACTCAAGCAGAGAGTTGTTGGTTGAGACATATCCAGGTTTAGGTGGTTTATCCGGTATTTCCTGGAGGAATTTAAGGTGCCGTTTGAAAATTGTGGGTTCATTTCTTTCGCGATAACATTGAAAAGAGCAGGGCCATTTGCAGTGAAGAAATTGTGTCGCAATGTTCTTATGTGATGTGATCTCGACCTTTGTAGGGGACGCATTGCACGGGAGTGGCTAGTCTTGGGTGATTTGTAAACATAATACCGATAACATTTGGATAATATTGGTGGAATATTTTCCACATGATGTAAATAATGTTTCGCTTACGGAGGCGTTGCAGAGAATAGTTTCAGCTGTTTATGTCGAGCCCAATAATTAAGTCCCATCATGCCATTTATTTTTTTTAGTGATTGATCTTTGTGGCGCTTCGATCCTCATTATGTCTTGTTTTTTTTTTGTATTTTTTTTCTTTTGTAGGGGGACCACAATGGGCAGTAGTATTCGAGGTGGGGCCTAGCAAATGTGAAGAAGAGAAGGATGATCGTTTCATGACCCCTAGATTCTGCGGGCAACATCGACATTTTTGTTGATGTGCACACCTCAGCTAAGGTTGCTGTCGGCAGTTATACCTAAGTCTCTGATATTATCCGACGGTGTAAATAGTTGTTTGAGTGTGCCCTCTTTTCCAAAGTGGATGAGCTCAAATCTTTCTTCGTTCAACTGCATATTGTTTTTTCTTTTTTCTGTGCCCACTGGATTACTGCGCTTGAAGCATCGTTCGATCATATGCTCCCCTAATGACTTTCTGGTGCTTAGAGTCATCTAATGGTGCTATGTTCAATGGAATCTGCAATGTCATATGTATATGCACACAGACACACGGATTTACACAATATATGGGTGTGGGTGGGAGGAGTGACAATGTGTGTGCATTTGAATGTGTTGAGTGTGTATGCGTGTGTGCATGTGCGTGTGTACGTATAAAACCTTCTCAAACAATTACCTTTCTCTCTCTCAGTGAAGCTTTTCCTATTTCACCCTCTCCAACACCTCTCCCTCTCTCTGCTCCATTTTTTAAACTTTTCTCTAGACAACAATCACTAATTACTCAATGTTTACTATCGTATCAACTTAACTCGGTAACTGTAAGTGTCTCTACACTAGCCTCTGCAATACGTCTCTTGTTATTTCATATTCATCCTACTGATTGCTCTTTTAATCAATCAAATCATTTCACTCTCCATTGTTCAGCTTTCAATTACGTCTACACTATTAAGAAAATCATTTCACCTTGGAGACTATTATGCGGTTTTACACTATAATTTACAGCCGTATCTTGTATTAATAATTTAGTATTTAAACTGATGCGGTTTTACACTATAATTTACAGCTGTGTCTTGTATTAATAATTTAGTATTTAAACTGATGCGGTTTTACACTATAATTTACAGCCGTGTCTTGTATTAATAATTAAGTATTTAAAC
>NC_142933.1:72352455-72369955 GCF_046866305.1 Octopus bimaculoides
ACACGCGCGCACACACACACACACATATTTTGTATAAAAGATCGTGGGTAGGGCCAAAACAATGCGAAGTAAATGCAAGGTAAATCACAAGAAAACGAATATGTGAATTAATGTAGACTTATCTTGTATTCAATATTTCGGGGTTATAACCCCATTTTCAAGAAATTGACGAATGTTGCTAATGTGCGTGTGTGTGAGCACATCGGCAACATTCGTCAATTTCTTGAAAATGAGATCATAACCCCGAAATATTGAATACACGATAAGTCTACATTAATTCCCATATTTGTTTTGTGATTTACCTTGCATTTACTTCGCGTTGTTTTAGCATTACCCACGATCATTAATACTAATATTCTACACAATGCTTCATAGTAATTATTCCATTATATATATATATATAATATTTATATACAAAAGAGGCGACTATTTACAGAACGCCTTACATGCTAGAGAGGGCAACCAAACCCAAACCACGAAAAAAGCAGCAAATAATAAAATTAAAACTGCTTACTAAGCTTTGAAATTATGAAAATTTTACTGTGAAAATTAAAAGGGTAGAAAATTTAGAAAAACTTCATACCGGTGCTAGCATGCGCAATAAAAGTCAATAGGCTACATAATTTCATATATAAAAAGTGTGTAATATTTATATACAAAAGAGGCGACTCTTTACAGGACGCCTTACATGCTAGAGAGGGCAACCAAACCCAAACGAAAAAAGTAATTCCAAAGAAAATGAAAACAATTATTTACAGTTAATCCCAAGCTCGAGTTTGTGTATTAGTGAACAAATAAAATAATTTGTCATCTGTACTTCGTCAGTGGGATTGCCTAAGACAATGTATTAGTATGTAGCAAATACGAACCGAAATTCCACGTGTGCTTCATACTTATACATTATGTTTTTAAGTCAACCATGCAAGCGTAGTCATATATATATATATATATATATATATATATATATATAGTTATTAATATTTCTAAGTCTCTCTAAAGGAGACTACGGCAGCGGTACTGGAAATTAATAGTTATCGCCAAGCCAACATGGCAGTCCCAAAATTAGGACGAAAGCTGCCGTGAATTAGCTCCAAGAAGCCATCGCCTCTAGCTAGCTATGTGACACACGAACCTGTGTCCTTTATAACCTTCGAACAGGGGAGGTCAGCAGTGTCCCCCTGCTGGTTTGGCATCTGCAGACTAGACTAGTTTCAGGGTGTTGCCCCTTGTCAATGCAGAGTAGCCAAGCCTTAGCCAGGCGGCGCTGCCGACTATCTGCTCGAAGGTTATTTATCTAATTTCAGTGGAATCTATCCACTGGTTTTCAGAAATAGAGTTATTAATATTTCTAAGTCTCTCTAAAGGAGACTATGGCAGCGGTACTGGAAATTAATAGTTATCGCCAAGCCAACATGGCAGTCCCAAAATTAGGACGAAAGCTGCCGTGAATTAGCTCCAAGAAGCCATCGCCTCTAGCTAGCTATGTGACACACGAACCTGTGTCCTTTATAACCTTCGAACAGGGGAGGTCAGCAGTGTCCCCCTGCTGGTTTGGCATCTGCAGACTAGACTAGTTTCAGGGTGTTGCCCCTTGTCAATGCAGAGTATATATATATATATATATATGTACATGTAGTTATGATATATTATGTAAAGAATGTAGTGGAGTACAGTATAGAGTTCATCCACCTCCAGATTTACCCTGTACTATTCAGTAGTAGTATTATACGTACTTTCAGGTTCGCGTTTGTGAATAGGCAATTGCAAAAAATTGAGTCAACAAGAAGAGATACGGTTGGACATTTATTTTCTGAGTTATATTATCTGTGTGTCTATGTATACATACACGAAAACACAGAGAGTAAATTTATACCATATAGAATAAATTTTTGGTTTTGTGCAAATAACCATTGGGTATAAATGCTTCTGCTATTTTTGTACATGTTAAAGTTTTATAACTGGCTACAATCAACAAGGATATTGGTATACTCGTGCTGCTTACTGAAGCAAAAACACGTTTTTGGAGCTGTCTCCAGAAAAAAAAAATGCATTTTGCTAATAGTTACTTGAATCGTGAAAATTCTTAAGTTTTAAGATGTTATTGGCCCTTTACATTCGAAGCCTGTAGTCGTCACTTCAATATTCCTGCTATAATCATCCCACCGTCTTCCAACAATTAGATTACATAAACTAGCGTATTCCTTGCTTTCTAAGGTGTAATTTGAAGGAGATTTGGTTCTTTTTCGAGCAAGTCATGCAATCAAGTTGAAGCTCCTTCAGTGGTTCGTGTAAATCTGGATGAGAATTTTTGCTCGTAGAAAAATATATTTTATGTAATTCCTGCCTATCACACAGTCTTGAAATCCACGAAACGTTTCGAAAGTATTTTCTGCTTTAAAATTTTGGAAAGCGTGATCTGGCTAAATTTTCTTCACAATGACATTGATCGTTTATATATTTTCAATTTTAATCGAATCATATTTGTGAGTATCTATATAAAAAAAAACTATTTCCTTTATTTAATCTTCATTGATTTATGTGTAAGGGGAAAATAAAGAGTCCATTTAAAATAATTTTTACTCATTTATTTCACCCTCTAAGTGAAGGATGAAGTTGGGATTTTGTGGTTTTCGTCACTGTTTACAATTTTGTTCCAATTCTTTTCAAATTTGGTATATGGATTAAGCTTTGTGTACTAATTATGAAAAGGAAATTTATTTTCCCTATAAATCCATAATCAAAACGTTATTAGCTTTTAAAATTTGCAAAATTTAGGTATTTTAGCCAATCAGAAGCGAGTGTTTTACACGTCACCGTGGCGCAAAAACTCTGTTTCCATAGCAACCAAAGATGTTGCGCATGCGCATGAGTGTAATCACCAAATTGAGTGTAATCAACAAATTCAGAGTACCTGAGCATCTTTAAAGCGTGGGAACAAACGCCGGTTGACTCTTTGTGAATTTATGTGAAGATGAGAAAGATAATTTATTTTATAAAATTCTAGAGTGTAATAGAAACTGTCGTTCTTGAGTTTTTTTAACTAATAAATGTCTGTTTTAAGCAATGTTTTGACTGTTATTTCTAGCAACTCCTGTTGGTTTGCTAGTAGCTTTTAAATATTTAATTTGCTCGCGAATCTTTCAAAGTTGTTCACCGTTTACTCTAGCTAGTTTAATGTCTTGACATGCCGGTGCCCACCCCCAACCTCCTTTCTCACTAATGTGACAGATGATGGAAGAGGCAGAGAACGCACTGTTTTCTGATTGGCTGAAAATTCTGAAAATTATCAAACTTTGAACACCTGAAACGTTTTTGCGAAATTTTTTAGGAATAAATGAATAACAAATTCGGATTCAGCGTCAAAAATTACATCAATATGATACAGTAGAAAATATCTTTTAAGGATAGTTGTAAACAGTGACGAACACCACAAAGATTCTGAAGTTGACTAACTCTAGCAAGATTTGAACCGAAAATAGTAAGACATCGAACCTGCGTGGTAATTTAAATTACCTGCTGGAGCACATTCAGTTTTTGTCACTACCACCTCTCGGTGGACATCAACACTCAGTAACTGTTTATAATGCTAACAAGGTCGCTATCTTTAGCAAAGGAATATATAGAAAATGGTAGCATAAATGCTAATTGCAAAGTTCTTATTACCGACGCAACAGAAATTTGAAAGCTTTAAAGGAGAAGTGAAACCGGTTCGTAAATTTCGTTCTCTAGGTGTTTATTCCTTCTCCTACTTGACGACGCTTAATTCAGTTGCCAAACATTTTCAATTCAGCTTCTATATAATTCTGAGGATATTTGTGCCAACGTAAACAATTACCATAAATAATATAATCACATATTTTACACCGAATATCAAGAATGATGTTATTTTTACCCCTCCGAAAACTAATAAGAAAAACATTACCGACGAATGTAGTGATTCTAGTTATTTAAGACACCGAGTTTACAGTATGACTTCGCAACTGACCCGAAATTAAAAAGGAAATTATATTCTACACAGTCTTCTGTAATTCCTGAAAGACAATAAATTCAAGCATTTGTACAGCATATTCTCTCAAATTTGATCAAGACATCAAATAAATTCACCATTCTCTTCACTGAGCAAAGTGAGTATTTTCTAAATAGATTTTCTACGGAAGGCTTAGCGTGGCGGGTATTTTTATATTTCGTATTTATAACTTCTCTAAATAATGCTGTATGTTTATCTGGGCTTGTCATAATCTTGAATCTACTCTATTTTTATGTGACGCCAAGGCATTGACACCACTGTTAAAATACGAGTGTTGAAACGAATTAAAAACAAGACTCCAATGACTTTGTCAAAGAAGTTGTGGTATCTACCAATCTTTAGCAAAATTTATGTAATAGGATCTAGAATCTATTTTGCTTAAAGCTGAAATGCAGGATCTCCGCGTAAGTTTTACAATGCAGAACGTGATTGCTTTCAGATCCCCGGGTGGAGGGTGCTCTGTCAACTCTGTGTTTTCAGAGAGCAGCCCGTCAAATATACCCATAGGTTTCTCTCTTATTCTTCTAGTTCAGAATCGAAGTAACAACTGCGTCTTAGCCCTCTTGCAGACGTTGATTACGCGTGGAGATGACTATATGATTTAGTTTTTACCTCAACGTAACTACAGTAACGTGAGTAATTGAGAAGCACATTAATGACATTGTTGATAAGATGATGATGATGATGATGACGATTATGGTGATACATAACATCGAGTATGGATATTTTAATGATGGCAATATTACAGTAAACCATTACTTTAAGTCTGTAGCCACTCTCTCTCTCTCACTCTCTCTTGTCTCTTTCTCTCTCTCTCTCTCTCTCTCTTTCTCTCTCTCTCCCCCTCTCTCTCTCCCCCTCTCTCTCTCTCTCACTTCTCTCTTCCTCTCTCTCCCCCTTCTCTCTCTCTCACTTCTCTCTTCCTCTCTCCCCCTCTCTCTCTCTCTCACTTCTCTCTTCCTCTCCCCCCCCTCTCTCTCTCGTTCCTCTGTGTAACTTTAGTAAAAGTGAGACGAATAGTTACGTTATTTGAAATGTAATACACTGGCTGACAACTAAACTACTGTTGCTGTCAAACTATATACATTATTTCATTCAAACTGATGAGCAGGCACTGGCATAGCTTAAAATAAAGATTTCTTAAATCACTCACGTGATCAATTGTTGGTGAGAAAGGGACCAGTCGTTTGAATCGTTTCTTTCTTTCTTTTTTTACTTAGCTTCTTCTTGTTAGAGGTACGAAGAACCAAATTGTATAAGCTTCGAGGTTCTTTCTCTCCTTAATGGTATTGGCAAAAGATGTAGAGAGAAATTAATTTAAATTTGGATTGAAAATTTATCACAATCTTCGTTTCTCAAGAGCTCTACGTTGATCACCTTCAACCAGAGCGTCTTAGTAGTATTATAAGGATCCGGGTAGACCAATACGCGGAGTTCTATAGTATTTATTGACTGACAACAAGGTAAAGCATACATAGATTAGAACTGGAGCCCTAGAGTCATGATATCCTCCGGCAATTGTCCAGTGTGTCCATGCCTGTAGATGGTACTGCCTTTGAGTCCATAATATATTAATGGCTTCTTCATAAGATTCAATGCTAACTATTAACGATATAACATTTTACTGATAATTCCTGACGCTTCATATACTACACTCTAACTAAAAAAACAAAAACGATGAAATTGAAAACATGTGTGAGCATTACATTTGATTCTTTACACATAAACAAAATTATTGCATACAAGCGATTGTAATATCTGGAAATTTTTACATTTAATCACTTATGTATATTTATAAGAAAATTTACTGTTTTAAGACAAGTTTCTTCCTATTCTATTCTAAAAAGCTGGAGGTCGTCAAAATATAATTTCCTTGTATCTTCTGCATGTCGATAATTAATGCGTTACTGAGTAGATCGAATTGAGTTCAATGTATCACAGATACTTAATCAATTCCTATAGTGTATGTATGTATGCATACATATATACATATATCTATGTATCTATCTATCTATGTACACACACACACACGCACACGCACACACGCACACACACACACACACACACACACACACACACACACCGGAGTAAGCAGATAAAATGTGCAACAAGCTGTAAAAAAGAGTACTCAAATACCAGAGGTAGAATAATGAACGGGAACGTGAAACTCAGAGTAACAGTCTTTTGTTATATTTATGCTGCTTTTAAATAAAGTATATATATATATATATATATATATATATCTCGGCTACCAAATAAACTTTAGTTTCATTTACATATTTTCTATGTTATCTCAACAGCCTACAATAATTATTTGAAATTCATTGTTCTACAATGACCGGGTTTCATTAGAGAGTGAAATAGTTTCACACTTTCCATTTAACCCAAAATTACAAAGTTTTGCATTACGAGAGTGACGATGTGTGAATAATGAAAGTAGAGTTTCTCCGAATTAGTCACATCTATACTATAATAAAGCTGCTTATCAACTATGTAACAAATAAACTGTTTTTGGCACAGCAACTCGTTTTTTTACCACTAAAATAACCTCGAAAACGAGGTCGGGTCGCATAATTTTTAGGTCATTTTCGGGCAATATTTCGATTTGCTTCTATTGTTTCATTTCCGTCTGATGTTTCACGCATGTGTAGAATTTTACTCAGGCAAACATTTATGAAAACGTACACATAAATATTGTATCAAAATATGCCACAACCAAAAACAATTTCATTAAAAGACGTCCATTTCTTCATATGTTATGAGGAAATACAGTCACTCACACACTCTCTCTCTCTCACATACATACAAAAAAGATGTATGCATATATATTTATGTACGTGTATATGAAATATAATGAGAGAGAGAGAGAGATGCCACTCACACATACATGCAAAAATACATACATGACACACACTCCCGCTTTCTCTCTCACGCAGACGTACAAATGCACACACACACACATCTATTTCTCCAATTCATATACACTCACATACATTCTTCACTTTCTCCTCTCTTGCACTTTCTGCTCTAAATTCAAGGCAAATTTCGCCTTTTCCCTTTCTCCTCTCTTTCAATTTCTGCTCTCTTCAAAGCATAAAGAAATGAATTTTTTACGGAAATTAACGAACAATCATATGATCCCATATGATCGAGTTGACAACTTTACTGCTTCAAATGAAAGAATGCCTTTGGCACACTCACTCGCACACACACAGAGCGCGCGCGCTCTAGGTGAAATTTCTGTACAAATTATGTAATTTTTTGCTGTGTGCGCGAGCAAAAAATACAGCTCAAATCCGAGTGAAATAACGTTTTTCTATTCTGTAATTTGTGCTTGTGATGAGCATATTTAAAAACCTGATCTTCGATATAGGTTTAAAAGGAAGTTTTCCCAGAAATCCTGTCTTTTACCTGTTGTTTCTAGCATGTCCGAGGTGATATTTGCGCCCCACCCCTTATTTTCTCCCAAATTTCTTCCGATTCCTGTGTTTTCGATAAAGGAAATTAGGATTTCACCCAAAAAATAATAGTTTAAGTTTCTCCCTTCGCACCACAATTTCTTCATTTTTTTACTTTTTCCATATTGTTTTCTTGGTAAGCCACGGACAAAAAACAGAGTACAAAACTTGAAAATTTTTCTTCTCCCTGTTTTCTTAAAGAAACACTAAAATCCCCTTCCCAAACCTCACACATCACCTCACCACTTTCAAAATGCTACAAACTCCCAATGTTTCACTTTTAGCATTTTGGAAAGCGGAGAAGTTTCTTCAGAAATAATGTTTACCTGTTGTTTCTAGCATGTCGGATTTTCTGATGGTGGTCTGGTATTTTTACGTCTGCTGTTTCAGTAAAATTCTACGTATGCGTGAAACATCAGACGAAAGTGAAACATTGGATTATTTTAACCTTTAGAAAGAGAGTAGGTGATGGGTGGGTGAGGTGGAGGAAGGAGTATTGAGTGTCTTTTTTATGAAAAATTAAACTTTAAAATACATATATATATTTCCCAGATTCGTAATCTCTGAAGTTTTCTACGCGGAAAAAAAAAATTCGTCAAAGTGACAAATTGAGAAATAGCGGTGGGGACGGTGTTGGAGGAAATTTTGAAAGCGTGATTTCTGGGCAAAATCGTATTAACCCCCTTTTATACGATGAAACAATACATAGTTTGTGATCCTTCTTAAAAATGAGTGGCATTATTCTGTAGTAATGCCCTTATATAAATATAAACGAATAAATATATATAACGTTCGTATGCATGTATATATGTATGTGTACGTACACACGACAGGCTTCTAAAAATATAAGCCAAACTTGTCCACAAGTGTCTGAAAAGTAACTACGCCACCCGATTAAATAAGCTCCAGGGTGAAATAAGTATTGTGCTTGATATGACTGACCAAAATCCATTGGAGTTGGTGCTCAATATGGCCGTAGTTCAATGACGGAAAGCAGTAAAAGAAGTAGAAAAGAAGAATCTTGTCTAAGCAAGGATACCATTTCTAACATGTGGCTGTTTTTGTTTAATTTAGGCTCCAAGCAATCTCTGATTAAGCAAACCTATGATCAAAGGTTCAAGTCCTAGCTATCGCATCCTTTGTTTCTTTCCTTTTTTATTTCTTTCTGTCTTTCTTTATTTATACATTTATTGCCAAACACATTTTATCTTACTTAAGCCCTCCTCGTCCAATGGAGCTTGGACATTGACAATTTTTTTCTCCGTTGTTCCTACTCCGTGCTGTCGTTTCTTCTCCTAGGCCTTGTTGGTTTTGAAATTACCCTCGATGCTTCTGTAACTTCGCTTTTTCTTGATAGTGTTGTTCGCCCTACGCAAACCCATTTTCATCCCTGGAGGGAGTTGGTCGGTTTTAGTTTAACCTCTTTCCTTTGAGCTGACTATCACAGGAGGTGCTACATGGATCTTGTGGTCCGTTGGCATGGCTCTGAGGATCATTGAAGCACACAAACCACTAAACTACAAGTACTAGACCTTGTGGTTTATCTGGGAGTATATTGTTCAATGTGATCCTCTTTTTAGAATACATTTGTGTGATTTTTTGGAGATTTGGCCACTATTTCTACCAAAATCGGGTGACTACACAGGGGTAATAATAATCGATACCATGGCTGAACCTATTTTTTCTTTCGGAATTAGTAAGATATGTACTATCAATATAATGCTGTGAAATCAATTGATAAGTAGCTCTCCCTTTCAATCATGTAGCCTTTTCACGAAGCTTGAATCATTCTTTCTTGAATGGTCCATTGTATAATACTGATCGATAATCAATGCTGGAGAAGGAACGAGAGGTAAGGTTGACGCTAGAGCTGCAAATGATTAGATTTAACTTGCTGAAATACGAATCAACCTCTACGGTCTTCTTGCTAGAGGTAATTACCAAATAGCGCTCAAACAACACCCTGCCGTCTGGCCAAAGGACTTATTAGATAATATAGTTCTAGGAGCGATCACAGCTGGAATGTTTGATCAAAAGTTTGCACATTCAGTGCTGACCTGCTACTTAAGAACCACAACAGCAAAATTACTTTGTCCGACCAGCGATGGATCTTTATGGCGGCCGCCGAAATACACACTTCACTTTCCCTCAAATAACATACAACCTTCTTATAACTAGATCGTGTTAGACAACGTAGTCCTTGATATACAAAAAGACGAGATAGTCATGATTAAAGATGGCTATTGCTCGACTGAAACACGCCTGGGATTAAACAACAACAACAACCATAAATAGCAAGATTCATACTTAGCAAAAGTTTTAGTTGGTCTGTTTTGGACTCTTCGTTGTTTGTTTTTGAGAAGAGGTTTCAGAAACAGTGAATACAACCCTTCATGTCTTCCTTCTTTTTTTCCTGAAACAGCCCCGTAAAAAAGGGGAGGGAGAGAAAAGAACAGAAAAAATAATGATATTGAGTATAATTTCATTGAATCATTGATGCAACCAAATGCCGTTACAGTTTCAATGAAATCAAAACGAAATTAAACTAATAAAAAAAAAAAAAAGTAAAAAATCTATTCTGTTCCAAGTTATCTAAGCTGAAGAAATCCATTTCGAAGACCAGAATCGAGTATTTTGTTTTCTTCTCTACTGATTGGACTGATGTCTTATGTCTTAACTGTGACAAGTATGATCAGGGTGTGGAAAGTGAGCAATAAAGATGGCCGGCCGACACGGACTACTTAACATATCTGAATGTAAATGATTGCCACATAAAGTAGGAGTAGAATATTAAGTATGAGCCTAGTATAAACATGGTTACCGTGCTTTGGCAAAGCAAGATTAATGACAGTGTACGTGTCTAGAATGTCGAACAAAAAAAATCGTAGACGTGTCTGTATTGTTGTGCCAGTATCGCCATGTTGCACAGTAGAAACCTATATGTTCATATGTGTGTGCTCGCTCACCAGGACATTAGCGACAGGACTGTCTTGGTGCTGACTCATTAATTTGTGACTGACTGCAAGTATGTGTGGCTCGAATAGACAGGCAGGCATGCAAACAGATAGATAGGCAAAAACATAGACAGATAGCCAGACAGATAAACACATAGACAAACAGGCAAACAGACTGGCTGGCAAACAGTGACTGATAGATACATAAACAGATAGATCGATAGATAGATAAATGTATGCATTGCTTTAACAATGTGCTTAAACTTACGTAAGTATAAATACAACCGTTATGTATACACACATATGCACGCACATACATATTCTTTTACTTGTTTCGGTCATTTGACCGCAGCCATGCTGCAGTACCACCTTTAGTCGAACAAATCGATCCCCAGGACTTGTTCTTTGTAAGCCTAGTATTTATTCTACCTTCCACTTTTGCCGAACCGCTAGTTACGGGAACGTAAACTCACCAACATTGGTTGTCAAGCGATGGTGGGAGAACAACCACAGACACAAATACACACACACACACATCTATATATAATATACGACGAGCTTCTTTCAGTTTCCGTCTACCAAATCTACTCACAAGACTTTGGTCGGCCCGGGGCTATAGTAGAAGATACTTGCCCAAACTGCCATACGGTGGGACAGAACCCAGAACCATGTGGTTGGGAAGCAAGCTTCTTACCACACAGCAACTTTTATAAAAATATGTATATATATATATATATATTTATAAATATATATATATATTTATAAATATATATATATATTTATAAATATATATATATATATATATATATATATATATATTTACACATACACATGTGTAAATATATACCTTGTCAACATTGCTCTAATATTTATCACGAAATATACAAATCACTTGTGTTTCATACACACACGCAACCACACAGACACACACACACACTCGATTATTGGCAGACCTAACTCGAATATTTATCTAATCACGGATTCACATATTCACATACACACGATGTACTTATATACGTTTACTATTTCATTTCTCTCTCATACACACATTCTCAATACCAATATATCTATTATATGTATGTATGTATGTATGTATGTATGTATGTATGTATATAACAGTAGCGTTCCATGCATGAATGCAAGGCATGCAGTAGATATATCAATGAATACAAAAACAAATGAGATAATAGTGTAAATCTTGTATTGTTATGAGATACAGACGAAAGAAGGTGCATTCACGTTATATGTACCCTATTTCTATTATGTAGCTTTAATTTTCAGCAACGTTTGTACTGGAGTAGGTACCAGAAATTGCCGCTGATGTCCATGTAAGCATACATATGTGTACGCATATGTGTGTGTGTGTGCATACATATCCACAAGCACACACGCACACACAAAATATTCATTTTCTTGTTTTTCCTATTTTTTTCTTCATTCTTTTTTCCTTCTAGTTTCTTTTTCCTCTAAGCAGTTATGACAGCGAAAACTGGAACGCAAGATTGCCACGTTTATATTTGAATTTTTTTTTGCATTTCTGTAGTCTTATTTGCTTTGGTCATTCCCTAACTTGATAGGCATATAACATCAAGGCAGACGACTCTAAAAATTTGTAGTGAGACATAACTTTATCGATGTACCTGATGAGACCCTGACTGCAAAATTTATACAACACATGTTGAATGGAGTCCCACACATAAAGGACAATAGCAGGATGGATCGAAACGAATATTGTACTTGTTTGCAATAAAAGTTTAATACTGAATCCGTCTCCTGTTAATTAATATAATTAGCCTAACTGCCACTGCGGAGTTCCTGAAGTAAATCCAACGAAAGTGTACCACGACTGCGGATGACAACAGGTAGCCTAAACTATGCCGGTGTTCTACTCAACATTAAAACACACTAATCGACTTATTAGTCCAAAATATTTATTATTATTATTATACAGATACACTGGCTTTCAGACAGTGTGTATATACACACACACACACACACACACACACACACACACACACACACACACACACACGCACACGCACACGCACACACACACATATATATATATATATATATATATATATATATATATATATATATATATATATAAATAAAACAAATAATAAATGAGTATATGCATATATACGTACAAGTATGTGCATACCTACATCAACCTGTATATATAGCTGCATATCTGGGTGCAGGACATTGCAAACAAAGCGTAGACAAAAAAAAAATAATAACCAGAGTACGGAAAATATATATATATATATATATATTAGGTTTGGAGATGATGTACAGGTATTGAGATTCTGCTAGAATAGATGCAAGCGCTAATATGATTTATAAAAACGTGACATATTAATAAAAATCTGTAAATGTACAACCATCCAGATCTCTGAGTACCCTATTTTTTAAAATATATATATACATATATACACACACACACACACACACACACACACACACACACACACACACACACACACACACACACACACACACACACACACACACACGTGTGTGTGTGTGAGTATGTGCATATATATGAGTATATCTATGGGTGTGTGTGAAGAAAAATGCATTTGTCGTGGTATATATGTATACATGTGTGTGTATATATATATATATATATATATATATATACATACACATATAGCTACCCACAATGCACACCACACACATACATGTGCATACATACATATACGAAACTTTGTTCTTCAGACACTGGTGTACCTTTTTTAACTAATAAATGAATAAATAGATAAATAAATAAAATCGTCGGTGTGTATTCTTTTGTTTGTTCTATAAACTTTTTAGTGTAATAAGATTCTGCTGACACGTATTCCCTTAACATAATTCTCAGTTGGAATAAGTGTAACACAATAAGACAAAACTGGACTTTTGAATTCCTGCGATAGGCCATTCGGCGTGCATCTATATAGTTTCCATCTATCCAATTTGGAGTCAACCCAGGGCTACATATAGAAAACACTCACTCAAGATACTACACACTGTGGATCGAACTCGAGTACTTGTGATTTTTTTCCTGAAGCATATGATACATTTATTTGTAGGCATGGCTTTGCGGTTAAGAATCACGCTTGGTAACCACTTGGTTTTGAGTTCAGTTTCACTGCGCGGCACCTCTGCAATTGTCATCTACTAAAATTCTGAGCCGACCGATGCTGTGTGAGGGAAAATCGTAGACGGAAATTGTATGGAAGCCCGCTGAAAATGTGTGTGTGTGTGTGTGTGTGTGTGTGTGCACGCGCGCCTTGGTG
This sequence comes from Octopus bimaculoides, assembly GCF_046866305.1. Classification (NCBI taxonomy): domain Eukaryota; kingdom Metazoa; phylum Mollusca; class Cephalopoda; order Octopoda; family Octopodidae; genus Octopus; species Octopus bimaculoides. The sequence goes on from NC_142933.1 coordinate 72,366,179, forward strand.
TCTTTGTTTATTTCTCCAAACCGCCTGACAACTGACTTTGTTTACGTCCCCGTACGTAAGTGGTTCGGTAAAAAGAACCGATAAAATAAGTATTGTCTTTAAAATTAAGTGCTGGAGTCTTTCTTCGTCTAAAACCTCCCAAGGCGTTGCCCCAGCATGGTCGCAGTCCATTGACTGAAACAAATAAAAAATATAAAAGACGTGTGTGGTTCGGCGAAAGAGATGGAATGAGAACCAGACAGATGTAGATAAAAAAAAAAAAATAAAAAACTTGCTAGGGAAGATTTGTTCGTTTAAAACCCTTCAAGGCGGTGTTACAGTATGGGCGCAATCAATTGACTAAAATAAGTGAAAAGATATAAAAGATTTTTGTGTGCGCATGCGCGTGCTGAGGGAGATTTGTTCGACTAAAACCCTTCAAGGTGGTGCTGCAATATGGCCACAGTCCAATAATCAAAACAAATAAAAGATAACAAATAGATGATAGCTTCACCGACAGCTACAACAATAAAATCAGGCTAATGTCCATTGTCATCATCTTTGTCATTATCATCATCTAATATACATTAATATCAAGAACAAGAAGATTTGTAGATGAAATAAAGACTTCAAAACCATATAACGTGTCCCAATGACAAAAACATGACCGTCAAAGTAAAAATATGTTGTTCATTCAGTCCTAATAGTTTGACGGGAATGTCAGTAAGGGAAGTGGGAGAGTGAAGCATTGAAAACAGAACGGGCGAATTATTCGTTCTGATTATATCATATAGCATATAATTAATAGATATACTATCTTGTGTTTTGTCGTATTAACGGTTTGTTTTACGATAGTTTCTCTTTGTCTAAATCTCCTCTACCCCACCTCTCTCTCACAAACAATCTATCTATCTATCTGCCTATGTCTGTTTGTCAAGTCTGTCGATATGCGTTGTATGTGTGCATGCGCGTGTATGGATGTGTGCGTGTGTATTTCTTTATTCTTTTTCTTTTACTTGAGTTATTTGATGGCGGCCATGCTGGAGCACCGCCTTTAGTCGAACAAACCGACCCCAGGACTTATTCTTTGTAAGCTTAGTAACTATTCTATTGGTCTCCTTTGCCGAACTGCTAAATTTACAGGGATGTAAACACACCAACATCGGTTTTCAAGCGATGGTAAGGGGACAAACACACACAAATACACACACAAACACACACACACACATATACGACGGGCTTCTTTCAGTTTTCGTCTACCAAATTCACTCATAAGGCTTTGGTCGGCCTGAGACTATAGTAGAAGACACTTGCCCAAGGTGCCATGCAGTGGGACTGAACCCGGAACCATGTGGTTGGTAAGTAAATTACTTACCACACTGCGCCTATATATATATATATACATATATATTTATACTTACTTGGAAGTGGAGTATATATATATATATATATATATATATATATGTATATATATATATATATATATATATATATATATATATATATATTTTTACATAGGCGTAAGAATGGCTGTGGTAAGTAGCTTGCTTACCAACCACATGGTCCCGGGTTCAGTCCTACTGCGTGGCATCTTGTGCAAGTGTCTTCTACTACAGCCTCGGGCCGACCAAAGCCTTGAGTGGATTTGGTAGACGGAAACTGAAAGAAGCCTGTCGTATATATATATATATATATACATATATATATATATATATATATACATATATATATATATATATACATATATATATATATATATATATATACATATATATATATATATATATATATATATATATACATACATATATATATATATATATATACATACATATATATATATATATATACATACATATATATATATATATATATATATACATACATATATATATATACATATATATATATATATATATACATATATATATATATATATATATATACATATATATATATATATATATATACATATATATATATATATATATATATATATACATATATATATATATATATATATACATATATATATATATATATATATATATATATATATATATATATATATATGTATGTATGTATGTATGTATGTATGTATGTATGTATGTATGTGTGTTTGTATGTCTGTGTTTGTCCCCCAACGTCGCTTGACAACCGATGCTGGTGTGTTTATGTCCCCGTAACTTAGCGGTTCGGCAAAAGAGACCGATAGAATAAGTACTAGGCTTCCAAAGAATAAGTCCTGGGGTCGATTTGCTCGACTAAAGGCGGTGCCCCAGCATGGCCACAGTCAAAAGACTGAAACGAGTATACGCATGCAAACACACATATGCATGCATACATACAACCATTTGCATTATCAACTCCTCAGAGGCCACCAACGTTATTGTAAGCCCCCCACTGCTTCTCAGTGCCGTCTTAAAGCACACAGGTAGTTGTCCAGGAGTCTCACAGGCCTAAGGCCCAATTCTGATCCGTGTATGCATGCTGTCAACAAATAACTATATAAATAGGGCCCAGTGCGTTGATTTGCTTGGGAGCCTAGAATGCTGCTCAGGCGGCCCTGCTTTTGTTGCTGTTAATTCATTCTCTCTTTAAAGCTGCTGTTGGTCTGTCATTCCGCCCACCCTTATTGCAACTGATTTTGCATCCACCCGAATTGCTTCCATTTATGTTTTTCTTTTTTACTGTTGCTGCTGATATTGCTGTTGTTGATCATGGTGCTACTGATATTGCATCCATCCTTAAGTCGGCGAGTTGGCAGAATCGTACCACGCCGGGCAAAATAGCAGCATTTGGTCCGTCTTCACGTGCTAAGTTCAAATTCTGCCGACGTCTATTTTTCCTTTCATCCTTCCAGTGTCGATAGAATAAGTAGCAGTGGAGCACTGGGGGCGATGTAATCGACTTACCCTCCACCCCAGCTCCGAAATTTCTGGCCTTGTGCTAAAATCTGAAACCGATATTACATCCACGCTTTAGTCGGTGACAATCGTTGCTGCACCGGGCAAAATTCTTAACGGCACTTGATCCGTCTTCACATTCCGAGTTCAAATGCCGCTAAGGTTGACTTTGCTTTTCATCGTTTCAGGGTCGATAAAATAACTACCAGATGCGCATTGGAGTCAATGTGATCGGTTTTCCTCCTCTTCCGAACTAGCTGGCTTTGTGCCATAATTTGAAACTAATATTGCATTCACCTTTAATGAAGCCGTTGTTCTCGCTGTCAACAAATCTTTGGCGCAATGGCCCATTGGTTAGGGCAGTGGACTCACGATCATAGGATCGTGGTTTCGATTCCCAGACCGGGCGTTGTGAGTGTTTATTGAGCGAAAACACCTAAAGCTCCACGAGACTCCGGCAGGGGATGGTGGCGAACCCTGCTGTACATTTTCACCACAACTTTCTCTCACTCTTTCTTCCTGTTTCTGTTGTACCTGTATTTCAAAGGGTCAGCCTTGTCACACTGTGTCACGCTGAATATCCCCGAGAATTACGTTAAGGGTACACGTGTCTGTGGAGTACTCTGCCACTTGCACGTTAATTTCACGAGCAGGCTGTTCCGTTGAATGGATCAACTGGAACCCTCGGCGTCGTAAGCGATGGAGTGCCAACAACAACACACATCTCGTGGACATCTTTCCAGTCCTATGGCTGCTGCTCACCTATAAGAACAACATGTTATTAATGATGACATGCTCACAGCCGTCTTGACTGTTACTGTTGTTGTTGTTGTAGTCATTATCAATGAAGTGCACCTTTGTCATTGTTATGGTCATTATCAATGACGAGCAC
>NC_142933.1:72374955-72382455 GCF_046866305.1 Octopus bimaculoides
CAGCTATTGTGGGTTAAACCAATTGTTTCAAAAACTGACAAAACGCTATTCTTTTATTTGTTTCCGTCATTTGACTGCGGCCATGCTGGAGCACCACCTTTAGTCGAACAAATCGACCCCGGGACTTATTCTTTGTAAGCCAAGTACTTATTCTATTTGTCAACCTATGGTCAAACAGTCGTTCCCGCAAAGCAAATTAAAGAAAATTTGGGATTTGCAGAGGGTTAAAGCTGGTAAAAAAAAGCAGGACAATTAAAACAAAAGGTAAGGGGTGATAAGCCATAACGTCGTGAATTGGTAAACGCTGGAGAAACAAGCTTTGACAGGAGACAGACAAAAAAGCGTGCTCTCCCTTGTAGCGTAAGGAGAAGAAAGAAAGAAATTCAAGTTAAAACAAAGATAGCTGCCGGTCACGTGTGAGCAACGAGAGAGTCAAGGAGGAAGAGTGAGGGAGAGATAGGAACAGATAGAGAACGGTGAAAGGGAGCAGAAGAATTAGAGAATGGGTGGGAGAGAAAAAAGAAAGAGGAAGAAGAAGAGAGAATAGAGATAGTGATAGAATAGTGTCGCATCAGAAATACACACGCACACACACACACACAATAAGTTTCAAAAATTAAACAGAAGCACGGCACAGGAACGAACGGAAAATACGCACAAGATATGAACGCGCTCATTCCTCATCAGTTATCATTCCAAAAAATCCTTACAACTTCACGCCTTTAACGATAATATTGTTCATTTTTGGTGGCGTCACATTCATATTTAAAAAGATGGGGAATAAATTGTTTTTCACAAAACATCGGTGCATCAGTATGGTCGCAGCTCTGAGCTGAAACTAAAGAAAAAAGATTATGAACCTCTATTTTGTCAAATACTGGTTGGACTGAAATGGAAAATTATCAAACTGAAAAATACTGTATATTTCGTCGCTTGAATATCGAACGTGAAAGATAGGATTTAAGCAAATATTTGCATCATTTATAGTCACGTTCAAATTCCTTGATTTGGTAACCAATAGAGCTCAACCTTCCATGATAACAGATTTACGATTCTGGTTTAAATGATCCTGTTATCTAAAAATTATTGTCACGTCAGATTTGTTCTTTGAAGAGCGGAGGCAGACAAAACAAAACAAAACAAAACAAAAAATATCACAGAATTAAGCAGCGACAAGAAATACCGAAAAATAATTAGATAGTAGTAGAAGTAGTAGTTGCTGCAGCAGCAGCTGCAGGTGGAAATCTTGGATGTTCTTCAATTGAGCACTATCTAATTGTTCGCCAATGAAGCAAGAAGAAAGAAAAAATCTAAGAAAAACATTAATTACGCGAATGTTCCGCGAAATAAAATTTGATAAAGTTAGGAACGATTTCATCATTAAGAAGCAAGTCCTCTGCCATACTCTCTAATTTTATTCATTAGTTGATGCTCTCGGTACATGAACGTTAATCCAGTATATTGTATTGATGATATCAAGGAGTTCCTAATTCTGAATACTTAGCTTTCACGCGCCAAATTGGTTTCTTAAAGTATTTTGTGTTGCCAGCGTCAAAAGAAACTTAAGCTATACAAACTTCACTCAGTTTCTCTCTCGTCTTAGCAACAGGAAAAAAAACACACGCTGCTTTTAGCTTCTCTCATTATTCTTCAAATCTAGCAATGCGGTACAAATACTCGATGGTCACATATTAATCTACTAGAAAACAAAATTAACGAATAATAAGTATCCAGTCTACCTAGGAGGGGAGGATGTGTGAGTAGATAAATCATTGCCCTCGCATTTTCGGATTAAGTATCCTTCAATAAGGAACTTAATTCTATGTGTAGGACATAGTACAAATGAGAGTTAAATACCAAGATCTATTCATGACCTTTAGAGAAATGGTCGTGCGTTACAAAAAATGTTTCGCGGCAGAATTACTGTCAGACTAAAAGCGTAATATCTATCTATCTATCTACAAATCTATTTGTGTGTATGTATATATATACACATATATATATATATATATATATATATATATATATATATATATATATATATATATATATATATATATATATATATATATATAAAACTGGAATTCGAAACATTGCTATGATGTAAGTGATATATACATATGTATATATTTATACACATCACCACACACCTACACATACGTACGTACATACAAAGCTGGAATATTTAGAGATACCACATTTGTCTGAATGATAAATGTGTAACAGAGTTAAAACAGTTCGGAAAAACCGCTAGAAACAATTATATGCGATATTACACATAAAGCGATGGGACAGGCCTTTGTTTCTCTAAACCGAATCTTCAATAAATTTAACAAACCAAACATAAGCTTATCTCCACTTTTGAATGGCCGCTGTTTTGAGAGAGTTGATACAAGAATCCAGTGAACAGTGTGTGTGTGTGTGTGCGCGCGCGCAAGCGTGGACGTGTGTGCTAGGTGTATGTATGTATATATGTATGTATATATGTGTGGTAGGTGTGTGTATGTATGTATACGTGTGTGTCGTGGGTTGTACCAGTAGTAATAGGTGTTAATTGCATTGTTTCAAGCAGCTTTTTGTTACATAATGACTAAATTATTTGAGCTATTGTTTTGTTGTTGTTGGCACTCCCGTCGCTTACGACGTCGAGAGTTCCAGTTGATCCGATCAACGGAACAGCCTGCTCGTGAAATTAGCGTGCAAGTGGCTGAGCACTCCACAGACACGTGTACCCTTAATGTAGTTCTCGGTGATATTCAGCGTGACACAGTGTGACAAGGCTGACCCTTTGAAATACAGGCACAACAAAAACAGGAAGTAAGAGTGAGAGAGTTGTGGTGAAAGAGTACAGTAGGGTTCGCCACCATCCCCTGCCGGAGCCTCACTCAATAAACAATCACAACGCCCGGTCTGGAAATCGAAACCGCAATCCTATGACCACGAGTCCGCTGCCCTAACCACTGGGCCATTGCACCTCCTATTTGAGCTATTATACCTCGAGTTAACTAGATCGAAATGTGTTTGTTCGATGTATATTAAGTATATTAAGATGTATATTAGTATATTAAGATGAGATGCTGTTAGAAATGTTCAACTTTCACCAAGTATTTAGTTCTTGTTTTAATGCATAACCGTATTGCTGTTTGTGTATGTGTGTATACTTTAATATCTTATGCTTAATAACAAACATGTAAAGATCACATATTTTGGGTGTGCAGTTAAGAAGCTAGCTTTGTACTTCCCTGGTTTCGGGTTCTGCCTCACTACGCGGTACTTTGGACAAGTGTCTTCTACCATAATCGGCCAATGCCTTCTGAGTGAATTTGGTAAATGAAAATACGTGAAAGCTTGTCGTATATATGTGTGTGTGTGTATATATATGTATATATATATATATATATATATATATGTATATATATATATATGTATGTATATATATATATATATATATATATATATATATATATATATATATATATATATATATATATATATGCAGACAGATGGATAAATAGATAGACGTTTGTATGAGCATGCACGTGTGTGTGTGTTTGCGCTTTTTTTCATATTGTGTTCTCACAACATTTCACAACGGCTGTTGGTTTGTTCGCGTCTCCGTAACTTAGCAGTTCGCAAAAGAGACCGACGTAATAAGTACCGTATCTGAAAACATAATAAGTACTGTAGGTCGATTTCTTCGACTAAATCCTATTCTAGCATGGCCGCTGTTCGATGGCTGAAGTAGTAAAAAAGAAATTGAGAAATGAATTTCGTTTCAATTTGTCGTTAAAACCCAATAATAAAAAAAAGAAAATGAATGAGAAAGTAAAAAAAAAAACAATCATATTTGGTTGTTCAATCGACTGCTTGTTTGTCGATGGCAGTTCTTGATGGAGGCTAGGCAACAACAACCAAAGTATGTTAACTGTATCTAATGACTAAAACGAACTTGAAGAATGTAACAATATCTTCAGCTCGACCCGCATTGGAGTCCTTAAAGATTTCACACTAAATAAGCTGACTGGATTAATTCTAACGTGACATAAGTTATAAATAACGTTTTCTCTTTTTTTTTTTTTGTTTTAAGCTTCAGTACAGTTGAAAATAAGCTGCGTCAAAACCAGTGTTGATAGGTAGAAGTGATCTAGAGTTTGGGTTGCATAAAAACTGTGATACTAATGAATGGTGGTAACAATGATAAGGATAGCGCTTGTATCACTAGTGTTGACGCTTATGTCGATTGCAGCAATGGCTGGACAGGCCTATCGATAACATTTACATTAGTTATTACAGACATGGAAAGAAATATGGCTTAAGTCAGGATCTTCAACTTGTTCATATTAGGCGGGACAGACTGAAGTATAAACTAAATCTGGTGAGCATATACGCACAATTATCCCTAAAAACCCTATTAATCCCAAGATACATGGATGACTGGGCTAATATATATTTTAATAGCTTTATTAGCTACATAGTTCAAAATATGAGCCGTTAGCAATGTTCGTGTACAGAGGTGTGTGAGGAACCCTCATCCACGTGGTATATATTAAGTATTACCAAATAAGAATCCTTTGAGTGAGAAAGAGATGAAAATTGCCTCATTGAATGCTTACATTTCTTAAGACGTCCAATACTTGACTAAAAGTTTGCATATGTTCAGCTACAAAACCTTTCAATATTCTTTTCTACTCTAGGCACAAGGCCTGAAATTTGTGAGGAGGGGGCCAGTCGATTAGTCAGTGCACCTAAGAGATTCATTTGTTATTTCAACCAATGAAAAAGAATACTTATAATCTACCTATATATATATTTAAAAGTGTGTGTGTGTGTGTGTGTGTGTGTGAATTCCTAAAACTCCAGAACTACACAACCAATTTCATTCAAATTTTACATATGCCTTACTTAGGGTCCCGGTTGTGTTTTAGTCAAAAAAAAATTTAACTTCTTCCATACTTCCAGCCCACAGCAACATCATATCTCGTCCGCTATTTAAGTATTACGTGTCAAAAAGTGAAACAAAAACACTCATGTCATTCGAACCGGAATCTCAAAAACATTGTCACCTTACATCTCATTCTCATTTAAGTACCACGACAGGCAAATAATAATTACTTGTTCCATATACAAAAAGATTATTTTCACTTCAGCCCAAAAAGCAAAGTCGACCTCGGCGGGATTTGACTTCAGAACGTTAAGACAGACGAAATACCGCTAAGCATTTAGCCCGTCGTGCTAACGTTTCTGCCAGCTCGCCGCCATGAAAAAAAAAGTTATATATTTTATAGAATATTTTTAAAAAATATAATTTATGAAATTAAACTGGGAACTGGTCTAAACATTGACGCTGTCTGGATGCGTTCACGGGTCGTATATTTGGTATAGGTAAAAGAACGATCAGGAAACGTTTAGAAAGCATATAAAGGAAGAGCAGAAATTGGAATAATGTTACTTGTAAAATAATTGAGTTAATAGCAATTGTTGACACATTGTGTACGAGATAAAAACCTGGTCGGTAACTTATTGGGAAGAAGTAGAACTCGTTTATCGGAATGTTGATATTAAAGTATTGGAAATAAGCTGGTAAGAGGAAAATAAGTTTCGGTGTGTAAAAAAAAATGGAATGAATCAAAATAAATGGTTTATCTAAGCGATGATCACATTTCTTTTTCTCCCTCTCTCTTTCTCTCGATCTATCTATCTATCTGTCTATCTATAATCTCTTGCTCACTCTGGTTCCTCTCTCCGTTCATTCGGTTTCTATGTGCTTTCTTTGATCTATTATCCCTTCTTGTTTCCCTTCTTTCCTTCTTATTTCCTTCTTCCTCTCTCTCTTTCTCTCACTTTCATTCTTTCTCCCCCCTCTCTCTCTCTCTCATATGTAAATATACAATGTATGTGTGTGCGTGAGCATGCGTGCTTTGTATGTATAATACTGTCATTTCAGTATTATAATAAGCTATAAAATATGTATTAATTTAAAATCCTACTGACCACACATGCGTCTCTGCGCACAAGTAATACACCCAACGAATATACTCATACACACTCACACACACACACACACACACACACACTCACACACACACACGCACTCTCTTTCTCTCTCTCTCACGCCTAGTATTCACACCTAGCCATATACGCATTCATACACACACAACACGTGAAGCACGCACACACGCAGGTAACGTATACACGCTCCATCTACACATACACTCAAATTCACCCACTGTCTCTGTCTCTCTCTCTCTCTCACACACACGCACACACATGTGAACACATAAACACACTCACGAACATTCACATATACAGGTGCTCACACATACGTTTATCATTGTGTGCGTACACACGGTCTGAAGAAATTTCCTATGCAAAGCGCTTTGTTGTAAGAAAGTTAATATATTTCAGAATATTTTGATGTCATACGATAAACCAATGAAACAATTAAAAAAAACAACAACAAAAAAAACAAGATCGAGTTAGAGTCAATTAAGTGTTGCTTATTATTTTTATAAGTGATGCCTGCAACAATATTGACCCTCCACAACTAGCTTCTTAGTTTTGTATGATTTTGTTATATGCTCCTATGACTTATTTTAGATATTCAATCAATAGCACAGCCTGTGGCTAAGCACTCCACAGACACGTGTGCCCTTAACGCATTTTTGTGCTCGGGTCACATAGGGATCTCCCTCATACACAGATGTGTTTTGCAGGAGCTAATCCTTTTGGCCATAACCTCGTAGAAAATAGAATTCAATGGATTACAGCATGTCATGAGATATCTTTGTGTTTACAGTGACACTACCGTACACAGTAGTTAACTATACCAACTTCTATTACCTGCAGTTAAATAATACAGTCAATGCAGTTAAATAATACCCTTTCATCTTAAAAATGAATAAATATTCCAAATATAGTAATCCAAAATATATTATGCCAAGAAAGCAAGCATGATAATTATGTTTTTAATTGCCAGTCGAACGAAGTATATTCGTGACTAATATTTTCTCAACCCGCGGCGACAAGCTGGCGGAATCGTCATCCCGCCGAGCAAAATACTTAACGGCATTTCATCCGTCTTCGTGTTCTAAGTACAAATTCTATCAGAGTTGACTGTACCTTTCATCCTTTCGGGATCGGTAAAATAAGTACCTGTTGAGCACTGGGGTCGACGTAATCGACTTGCCTATCCCCCAAAATTCCTGGCTTTGTGCCAAAATTTGAAATTAATATTTTCCCAACTCGCCTATTCAAATTGTTCACTTCTACTGTGGCCATCTCAAGATTCTGTGCTCGTACAAAAAACAGCCTGGACACGGGATAGGGTGCAATATGTTCAAACTTCCACACTTCCGCATACGATTCATAACTGCATGATGGAGTGTGTATTGTGGCTCTCTGCAAAACGAGAGGAGTAGTACACCTGAAAAACCAGATCTGCGACCACACAAAAACAATCTAATTTACTAGTGTAATCTGCAGTTATTGAAAGCTATGTGA